>NC_041389.1:221994844-222019425 GCF_002162155.2 Triticum dicoccoides | reverse complement strand
CCAAAACCGTCCAGGTTCCCTCCAGAAGGTTCCGAAAACCGGACGCTATAGATCTCGTAATTGGGCCCGCCCATCTTGATCGCTAGCTCGCTCCCCTCTATTTGAGGCCTCGACAACTTGACACAACGAGCGTCCGTTAGGAATTTCCGTGCGACACTGCACCAAACAACAATCTGTTATGGGGTGGTTTGCTACATGCTACAACCGGCATTGCAATTTGCTACTACCGGCGTTCCACCCGGCTACAACCACCGTAACGTTTTGCTGCATCGCACCACCTTATGTTCTTTTTTGCTGGAAGTGATGCCCTATTTTGCTGGAATGGGGCTAGCGAGTTGTTGCAACGGTGAGTCCGACTGGCAAGCTGCGTCTGGCGGGCATGAGCAGCGGCAACCGCGCCCGCGAGCTGCTGCCGTCACCACGCCAACTGATACGTGTCCAACGTATCTATAACTTATGAGGTATTCATACTATATTAATTTTAATTGTATTTGGATCTGGTGCATTTTTATGTTGATTTTATGAACTAACCTAGTAATCTAGTGCCTAGTTTCTCTTTTTTTGCATGTTTTTTGTTCGCAGAAAATCATATCTAGAAAGGTCCAAACATGATAAAAATTTACCATGATTTTTTCTAGATTGAGAAGGACCCTAGAAGCTTTGGGAGGCAACCAGAAGAGGCCCTAGGGGCCTAGAAGCCACCATGACATGCCTCTAGGGGGCGCCACCAGTCTTGTGGGGCCCCCGACACTCGTTTGGCGTGATTATAGCGCTGAAAATCCTATAAATATATAAACCTCCAGAAAGAAACCGAGAATAATTTCTCGCCATCGCAAGCTTCTGTTTCGAAGCGATGACATCTGAAGGCCTTCGCCAGCACCTTGCGAAGGGGGGAAACCATCCACAGAGGCCATGTTCATCATTCTTGCTGGCTCCATGGTGATGTGTGAGTAGCTCATCCTTAAGGCTGAGGGTTTGAACCAGTAGCCATGTGTCTGGTCTCCCTCCTCATTTTCTTGATTTGACACGATCTTGATTTATCATGAGCTTTATGTTGGGAAAGTAGTAGAAAACAAAAAAAATCGCACCTATGCTCACCAAGATCAATATGAAGATGCATATCGGGTTGAGATCAACGATAGTTACTGAATCCGAAGTGCAGCGAACGAAGAAGAGTCGGTGTAGATCGTGCTTGAAATCCCTCGAACATTGATGACGATCCCGCGAACCGTCCTCGAACGATCCCTCGAACCGAAGACCGAAAGCACGGCCTCTCTACTTAATTGCAAGTGTACGGTCTTCTCGATCTGGTAGCGCTTCACCGTCCAGAGCTAATCATTGTTCGAGAATTAGAGGGAGGAGATTAGAACCATACTGGGCTTCTAATTATGAGGATTAGAGGTGGCTAGGGCTAACTCTAATTAGCTTAGGACCAACTAGAACTAGAACTAGATCAACTAGAAGAGGCACACAAAAGCATGTGTTTCAGTAGGTGCAAAACCTCTAGTACATATAGGTTTAGGGGGAAGGAGAGGGCAGCCACCAAGGCGGAAAGTTCCCCCTTGGTGCGCCAGCCTAGAGCGGGGGAGTAGGACTCCCCCTCCTAGTTGGATTCGGCCCGCCCACAAGGAAAAGGGGGATGCCTTCCTACTTGGGCATTTGTGGCCCAAGTCTTCCTTCTACTCTTGGCTTATTAAGGCCCGTTGATATTTAATTAATATATAAAATACTTAAAAAATTCAGAGTATTATATATATAATTTAACATATCTTGAAACATTTTCCACCTATATATATTTAATCAGTAATACCTGGTATTATCTGATATTCACTGAAACCCTTCCGGTGACCCCAGAATGCTTCCGGAACCTCTTGAAACTATTCTGGATATTAATCAAACTATTTCATGAATATATTCTCATCACATAGACATGAATGAAACCCCTTCGTTCAATGACCAATAGCGGAACCGTGGACATCCATATCGATCCCTATGATTACACGAATGATATTCCAGTGAACCTTTGGTTATCATGTGACGTTCTCTTTGATTTACGATACTTTACAAAACCCGGTGTGCATCGGTATCCTCCCGAGCCATCACCATGCTCATTATACCATCGCTCCCGTTATCGGTTTTTTCTTCTTTCTCGTTGACATGTTCCAACATCCCCGTGACGAAGTCACCTATGTCTGGCCAGATGATGATGGATGCCGTCACACCGAGAGGGCCCTAAGAATATCTCTCCATCGTCGGAGGAGCAAATCCCACTCTTGAGTTGTTCGTTCACTTGTCAAACTTTCCGGTGAGCCTGGAAGTTGTGGTTAGGATCACCTTGTTACAGATGACGTTTGAGCAACCCTAAAGTCCACCATCTGGTAGGAAGTGGCCGAGACACTCTCATGGTTTGGGGAACTAAAGAACACACACTAACACTCCATGTTATAACAGATGATTTCCGACGATATGATCACAAAGTATAACATACAATGTTGGGTCAATTCAATATGGTCGTTCTTCTAACGTCATACCGTCAATGTTGTTTTAGGACTATCGTTGCATCTAACAATATCCTAAGATCCGGAAAACGTGATCACCAACAACACTTGAGCCAGTCCTAGAGGCTAGACCGGGAACCTATTGTTTGACCATTTATCATTTCACACGTGCATATGAGTTTTCCACTGAATCACATATTCTAGGATCATAACAGTTATAGCATGAAATGTAAACTCTTAATTGTGAATAATGGGAATATGATAATACAATATTATTGCCTCTAGGGAATATTCCCAATAGTCTCCCACTTGCACTAAAGTCAATAATCTAGTTGCATAACACCTAATAGCTTATCTGGTGTTTATCAATGCTTTGCTTGTGGTAGAGCCTTTGTCATCAGCTTTCAATATTTGTGTATGCTTCGCATGATTTTGGGATCTTAATCTATCTTGATTTCAAGCTATAATATTTTATTCAAAATAAAATATTACTCGATTTCGGATCTTTTTATGTCAAGAGTTATCTTGATCATTTCTTGAATTAACCCATTTTGTAAAGATTCTTCTTGCAAAACCTTTTATGGGTCTATTACAACTCTTGTAACATTCGTTCAGACAAAACATTTATATCAAGACATTTCTTAATACATATAAAATTGAAACATCTCATCTTTTCAAGATGTATATCTTTATCGTTTATAGATCCAACCAAGTTTGTTCATAAATATTTCTGAATTATCATAGCCCAATCTATGTGCGTTCTAGGAACTAGGGTACTCAGACTTGCCTGCCTGCGGCCCACAGTATGGCACCCTTGACGGCTTGGCATGGCCCATCTGTAAGACCACCAAGACAAGACCCTCATGAGGGCCCTAGCCTCGCGAGGCGGATGACACCAAGACCTCCAGGGGGAGCGGCCTCCCCAGGAGCGGAGATTTCTATGCAGGTACCTAGCCTCGTGAGGCTGCGATCACGTTAGTCATGACAACCAACGCCAGGCAGGCGCCAGCAAGCGCAGAGAAGCCAATTTCCCTTTTGGCGCTAAGGGAGCAAGGACAGACGAGGGTTCCCAAGCAATCCCCCCAAAGGTTTCCATTCCGGTGCAACGAGACCAAGACCACGAGATCGGCAGGACAGATGTCATCGTCGAGCCCACTGCATCGTCACGACCAAAAGCTTTGTAGGCGAAGACCACCTTTTGTCAGGATAGGGTGTACCTCTTGTCCCCTTCCAAATTGGCCATTGTGGAATCCCTTCCCGCCTAAGTTTTGGGGAAGAGGACCAAGTGTAACAGCCCCAAAATTGGGTTATCAATTTTTGTGTTGTTATTCCTTCCTGGTAATCATTTTCAAAATCTTTCTCTTGAGTTTGCTGGATGAATCTGAAAATTCTTGTCATTTCCAACCTTTCAAAACCTTGCTCATGTCTTTGTCAGTGGGCAAGACCTCATTTGCATCATCTTAAACCCATTCAAACCCTAATTCCAATATTTTGGAATTTGAATATGCCCTTTGTGAATACAAAGGAGCCATCATTTCGCTTGATCTTTTGGTCATCCCAATTGTTCCCACAGACCCTCCTACCTTTCTAAACCTTGGATATGCAAAAATATTGCTAAGCCTTATGCAATATTTTTCATTTGAGATTTATTCCTTTTCTTGTCTTTCTGAGGAATAAAATCCAAAGGCATAGCTGGCCACCTCATAAATTCATGAAAATTGGTGGAGTTGATATTTATGCCTAATCCAAGATCTCGCAAAAATATTGGCCATAATTAAATAGGGAAATCACCTTTTCCTATTTTAAGCCAATATTCCATTTCTGCCATTTTCTAAAGGAACTACCATTTTTATACTAGGGAAAATTCCCAAATAATTTGTGGAGCTTTTCCTTACTATATCTTCACTAGTTCCATCCAAAACTCATGTTCCGCAGAACAAAAATTGGGTACATGATCCAATGCAAGTTTCTGCCTTCTCCGAAATTTTGCAAAGGAAGTGCTGGATTCCTAATTCCAATTGAGCTGAACTTTGTTAGAGTAATTAGAATTGATAAATCACCCATGGATACCAAAAATCGGCTCCATCCCTTCATCCTATCTCCCTATGCAATTTTTTCAAAGTTCCTGACCAGATTGCAACTTTGTGAAGGAAGTACCTTCATAGAGTGTCCAAATGGAATGAAACTTTACTAGCCTCTCATGTATCCCAAATCATTAGTCTCCACCAAAATTCATCTCATTCCCGTGATTTATGTGATCCCAGGAGCAACTCTTTGTTTCTGTCCAAATTTTCAGTTTGTGAAGCAAGTACATTTTATCTTGCTCCATTATGGCTGAAATTTTTTCTAAGCCTTCTCCTATGCATATAACCTAGTTTTGTTTTGCCACGACGATGGCCGTTGATGCCTTTGGTAGGCACGGGGCCACCCATGACTTAGCCCAGATGGGAGTTGGTCGGAGTAGCCGGGAGAGTGTCATGAAAGTAGATCAGTTTTGTCAGAACATCGTTGGTCCACCCGAATGGGAGTGCAAGGCCATGGGTTACGTGGTGTGGGTACAGTGTGCTACCTCTGCAGGGTGTGTGTTAAATCTATCTATAGCCACGCCCTCGGTCATGGGCACAGTTCGTAGTAGGTCACACTATCGGGTCTTGGTCGAATGGAGGATAAACTTGAAATAACTAAGTTGATAACTAATGTGCAATAAAGAATGTGGTGACTTCGACTATGATATAGTCATGAGAATTCACGGTGGTGTTTTGATATGATCACGAGACGAGGTCTCGGTGAGTCATCAGTTTGCTCCGAGGAGCCGTGGCAGAGTAAGAGATTGTTGCATAAAGTTAATACAATATGTCTTCATGGGAGGTAATTGGTAGCTTATTTTCAGCATAGTTTCATAATGCCATGCCATGCTTTGATTGATTGCTAGATTATGTCATGTTATGATTGAAACGCTATGCTATGCCATGTTAGAAGTATGCTTTGATATGCCATGTTATCTCCATGCTAGTAGATGTTAAGATGTTGATGCTTAGTTTGATCTATGTTTCTAGTTAATATCATGCCATGCTTAGTAATTGTTATGAGATAAGTTCTTGCATACGCTTGGTTCTTGCCTTGTCATCTATTTGTTTGGATGCTATATATTTGGTTGTCTTGCAAGTACATTCAATGTACCAACCTGGCGTGTCATGGCAGTTTGTAGGTCGTGCCTGGATTGTTTGCTTGTTTGGTCGCGCTAGGCTGTAACCTTGCAAGTCCTATGAGTTGTGGAGCCCAGCCAGAGTCGGTATGCTGCCAAACCAAGACTGCCGCCGCCATTTAGATAGCCTTAGAGCTATGCCAGATGATTGTATTCATCAACGATGTAATTCTCTGTACATTTATTTGATGAATGTTCTTATACCTCGAATGTTGTATCATGGACCTGTCGTGCGTCAGGTGTTATCCTGGGCTGACGTGCGAAGGCCCCCTGCTCCATGCGGATCGGGGTGCCACAGGAGATGGTATCAGAGCAGCCAGGCTGGCATAGGATTACCCTAGCATTAGACCCCCATTACCATCAACCCGTAATGACCTTAAGGGATTTGACCCATCCCTGGCATCCGGCATGGTCACTGTTGAGCAGCAGGTGGCGCAGCCGGGATTGGCACGTCCCTACCTCGTTGTCCCCGCCTAGTTTTTTGTGGATTGGATAGCAACCCTATCCTTCCTGGTCAACCGCACCGCGTACCCTTCACCATTAAGGGAAAGGGGCCACGCCAAGCGGGCATGTCCCGCATAGCTGCCTATAAAATCCCCTTTCTGCTAGCCGCATCGCTGACCACTCAGTCGGCGATGTCCCTATAGAGAAGCCTAGCTAGTAAATACGCAGCCATGACTCGCTCCCTCAAAGCTCCCAAATTTTACACCTGAACCTTTGCCGTCAATCATGCTGGCTTCCCACCCATTCTCATTGATATGCTCACCAAAGCCCTTGGCTGTAATGCTAGCCCCAATTACCCAGTGTTCCAATTGGCACCCGTCCCTCACCTTCATCGCTACGATGCAAGAGTGCACATATGCGCAGGCCCCGCGGAAGATGGTCAGCCCTTGGTTTTTAGGGCAGACCCATGCACACTGCTGATTTGGCAATTCAGGTCGCTGCCGTGGAGGCTATCCTATACCTATGTACCAAGTTTCCACAAGTGGCAGAGAGGTGCGAGTTTTGCTTTTTCCCCGTTGTGGCAGATGCAGGAAGTCAGCCTCCCATCACTATCCACGAAGATGACCCGTAATCGCTCACCTGGTGCACTATATCACTGCCCAGGGGATGATGATTGCAAAGATGATTGCTGAGTTTAGAACCCTGGACCGCTATGCTACTCGGGTTGTCACGGAAGCTTATCGTGAGGCTCGTAAATTTGCACCTCAAGCCATTCGCCCAACGCCATCCAACCTAGTGCTACCCTCTCAGCCTATGTCGTGGCTAAAGCCAAACATCATCACCCTCGACTCCTTCAACAAGGCTCTTTACTATATTCACCAGCAGCATTTGCTTGGATTAGTTCTAGCCGCATCCCCAGAAGCTAAGCCCCAACCCATAGAAGTGTCCGACGATGAAGGTGAAGGTTGGCTCAGTCTTCATCTTCCAGGAGAGCCCCAGCAGGACCAGTCCTCTGCATGACCTCAGACACGCAGTCGGGTGGTACTGCGAGTAGGTCGGTCTGTCGGTTCATCCTCGATATGAGGATAGAACCATGTATCCCAGAGTGAGTTGTTTTGTTTAGCGCGTAGCACGTTCGTGCTTTGTTGTATGCTTGTACTATTAGTAACCTGTATGCTGTGTTTTATGTATGCTTCCTTGCTTTTTTCTTTTTTTGTCGCTCTGTCAAGCAGAAATGTTTGGCAGGGCCGACAATGTGTTACAAACAAGATTTTAATCTGTAGAACACATACACGAAACAACATTGACTCATCCCGAGTCTATAATAAATGCGCGCTGGTGTAGATATATATGTATACCACGAATACATATACCCACTAGCATTAAAACACCTTAGTATGATTTGTCTTGTGTGCTTTCCTTTGCATGTATGTTGCATCTGTCCTGCACGCATACTAGGTTCACCCACGAGTACATTTGAGCAGTACTCGGGGAATGCAAAGTCGCATCTCTAGCTCTATCTGTGCATACCCCATGTGCCAGATTTCCAGACCCAGAACCTCGAAGAGGCATTTCCATCTGGCCATTTCTCGTCCCTAATTCTTTTTCGTTAGCCCCAATTTAATTTTCGGAGAAACACTGCCAGCTTTATTTCACTCGATCCAGTACATCAACCCCAATACAGGTTTCAACTCTGATTCTACCTCGATGCCTTCATTTCATGGAGCTATCCGCGAAATTTTTCCCCGTGCCCTAGTGTGATTCCTGAGCTGGCGCAGCCACCTCACCCGCATCCACACCCCGTCGCCACCACCACAGCACGTGATTACTTTGTCGGCGCGAAGCGACGGAGGATCAAGCGTGGCGGAGGACCACCCAGTGCACCATCTTCTCCCACATCTCGAGCCACCGCACCTAGTCGCGTGTTGTCTCGGGCCCGATCATTCCGAATGAGTATCACTAGGAGGATCGACGAGCCGATCAGCGTGCCCAGCAGCGCAGCTAGGAACAACCGCAATGCCACCAGGAACACAACCTCGCCGTAGGAGCTCAGCTCGATCTCGTCCAACCCGAAGAGGTAGTAGAGCGGCATGGTGTTTGTGTGTTGGAGAACAGCCACGCTACTGTCCTTTATAGCCCAACCCTAGTGTATGATGAGCAAGGTCAAGGAGAACCGCTCGTCGCCCGATCACCGGCGTCCAGGAGGCGAATCCATGAGCAGTGCCGACAAGGTGCTGGCCCGCGACGTGAGTGCTCGGTGCCCCGGCACCGTGCATGCCGCGCACTACGGCACTAGGGTCCTCATCAACCTAGGAGCTAGATTCGCGTTGCGCTAAGCCGCACACGGAGCAGCAACAAAGAAGAAGCAACGAGGTGGAGGTAGAAGGAGGCTGCCAGTGGGCCCTGGCCCCACGTGTCAGTAGGTGAAACCACTATTCATTGGGGTGCATCCGACATTTTCCAAGAATTTGATCTTGAGTGCCCCTAGCCGTGGAAATAATCTTGTTTGCCCATATCTCTCCCTGGGTGTACCAATTATCGGTGCCCCCAACTCGTTTGTATCCGACCAAAGGGTTAAAATTTAACCCAACGGTTTTTCCCTGGAGTGGCTATCATTTCATCTTTGCTGTAACCCTAGGAATCTTGAGGAAGAGATTCTATTAAGGGGGAAGGTTTGTAACAGCCCCAAAATTGGGTTATCAATTTTTGTGCTGTTATTCCTTCCTGGCAATAATTTTCAAAATCTTTCTCTTGAGATTGCTAGATGACTCTGAGAATTCTTATCATTTCCAACCTTCCAAAACCTTGCTCATGTCTTTGTCAGTGGTCAAGACCTCATTTGCATCATCTCAAACCCATTCAAACCCTAAATCCAAATTTTTTGAATTTGAATATGCCCTTTGTGAATACAAAGGAGCCATCATTTCCCTTGATCTTTTGATCATCCCAATAGTTCCCAGAGACCCTCCTACCTTTCTAAACCTTGGATATGAAAAAATATTGCTAAGTCTTATGCAATATTTTTCATTTGAGATTTATTCCTTTTCTTGTCTTTCTGAGGAATAAAATCCAAAGGCATAGCTGGCCACCTCATAAATTCATGAAAATTGGTGGAGCTGATATTTATGCCTAATCCAAGATCTTGTCATTTCCAACCTTTCAAAACCTTGCTCATGTCTTTGTCAGTGGGCAAGACCGAGTGTAACTACCATTTTTATAGCAGGGAAAATTCCCAAATAATTTGTGGAGCTTGTCCTTGCTATATCTTCACTAGTTCCATCCAAACCTCATGTTCCACACATCAAAAATTGGGCACATGATCCAATGCAAGTTACTGCCTTCTCTGAAATTTTGCAAAGGAAGTGCTTGATTCCTAATTCCAATTGAGCTGAACTTTGTCAGAGTAATTAACATTGAAAAATCACCCATGGATACCAAAAATAAGCTCCATCCCTTGATCCTATCTCCCTGTGCAATGTTTCAAAGTTTCTGACCAGATTGCAACTTTGTGAAGGAAGTACCTTCATAGAGTGTCCAAATGGAATGAAACTTTACCAGCTTCTCACATATCCCAAATCATTTGTCTCCACCAAAATTCATCTCATTACCTTGATCTATGTGATCCCAGAGCAATTCTTTATTTCTATCCAAATTTTCAGTTTGTGAAGCAAGTATATTTTATCCTGCTCCATTATGGCTGAAACTTTTTCTGACCCTTCTCCTATCCATATAACCTATCTCCAAAAGATTTTGGCTCATTTCAGCTAGCCAATATTTTCCTAGGATTTTCTCTAGATTTTGGGCAGAAAAGATGTTGAAACAAGTACCACTCTGGAGTTTTGGGGAAGAGGACCGAGTGTAACAGCCCCAAAATTGGGTTATCAATTTTTGTGTTGTTATTCCTTCCTGGTAATCATTTTCAAAATCTTTCTCTTGAGTTTGCTGGATGAATCTGAAAATTCTTGTCATTTCCAACCTTTCAAAACCTTGCTCATGTCTTTGTCAGTGGGCAAGACCTCATTTGCATCATCTTAAACCCATTCAAACCCTAATTCCAATATTTTGGAATTTGAATATGCCCTTTGTGAATACAAAGGAGCCATCATTTCGCTTGATCTTTTGGTCATCCCAATTGTTCCCACAGACCCTCCTACCTTTCTAAACCTTGGATATGCAAAAATATTGCTAAGTCTTATGCAATATTTTTCATTTGAGATTTATTCCTTTTCTTGTCTTTCTGAGGAATAAAATCCAAAGGCATAGCTGGCCACCTCATAAATTCATGAAAATTGGTGGAGTTGATATTTATGCCTAATCCAAGATCTCGCAAAAATATTGGCCATAATTAAATAGGGAAATCACCTTTTCCTATTTTAAGCCAATATTCCATTTCTGCCATTTTCTAAAGGAACTACCATTTTTATACTAGGGAAAATTCCCAAATAATTTGTGGAGCTTTTCCTTACTATATCTTCACTAGTTCCATCCAAAACTCATGTTCCGCAGAACAAAAATTGGGTACATGATCCAATGCAAGTTTCTGCCTTCTCCGAAATTTTGCAAAGGAAGTGCTGGATTCCTAATTCCAATTGAGCTGAACTTTGTTAGAGTAATTAGAATTGATAAATCACCCATGGATACCAAAAATCGGCTCCATCCCTTCATCCTATCTCCCTATGCAATTTTTTCAAAGTTCCTGACCAGATTGCAACTTTGTGAAGGAAGTACCTTCATAGAGTGTCCAAATGGAATGAAACTTTACTAGCCTCTCATGTATCCCAAATCATTAGTCTCCACCAAAATTCATCTCATTCCCGTGATTTATGTGATCCCAGGAGCAACTCTTTGTTTCTGTCCAAATTTTCAGTTTGTGAAGCAAGTACATTTTATCTTGCTCCATTATGGCTGAAATTTTTTCTAAGCCTTCTCCTATGCATATAACCTAGTTTTGTTTTGCCACGACGATGGCCGTTGATGCCTTTGGTAGGCACGGGGCCACCCATGACTTAGCCCAAATGGGAGTTGGTCGGAGTAGCCGGGAGAGTGTCATGAAAGTAGATCAGTTTTGTCAGAACATCGTTGGTCCACCCGAATGGGAGTGCAAGGCCATGGGTTCCGTGGTGTGGGTACAGTGTGCTACCTCTGCAGGGTGTGTGTTAAATCTATCTATAGCCGCGCCCTCGGTCATGGGCACAGTTCGTAGTAGGTCACACTATCGGGTCTTGGTCGAATGGAGGATAAACTTGAAATAACTAAGTTGATAACTAATGTGCAATAAAGAATGTGGTGACTTCGACTATGATATAGTCATGAGAATTCACGGTGGTGTTTTGATATGATCACGAGACGAGGTCTCGGTGAGTCATCAGTTTGCTCCGAGGAGCCGTGGCAGAGTAAGAGATTGTTGCATAAAGTTAATACAATATGTCTTCATGGGAGGTAATTGGTAGCTTATTTTCAGCATAGTTTCATAATGCCATGCCATGCTTTGATTGATTGCTAGATTATGTCATGTTATGATTGAAACGCTATGCTATGCCATGTTAGAAGTATGCTTTGATATGCCATGTTATCTCCATGCTAGTAGATGTTAAGATGTTGATGCTTAGTTTGATCTATGTTTCTAGTTAATATCATGCCATGCTTAGTAATTGTTATGAGATAAGTTCTTGCATACGCTTGGTTCTTGCCTTGTCATCTATTTGTTTGGATGCTATATATTTGGTTGTTGTCTTGCAAGTACATTCAATGTACCAACCTGGCGTGTCATGGCAGTTTGTAGGTCGTGCCTGGATTGTTTGCTTGTTTGGTCGCGCTAGGCTGTAACCTTGCAAGTCCTATGAGTTGTGGAGCCCAGCCAGAGTCGGTATGCTGCCAAACCAAGACTGCCGCCGCCATTTAGATAGCCTTAGAGCTATGCCAGATGATTGTATTCATCAACGATGTAATTCTCTGTACATTTATTTGATGAATGTTCTTATACCTCGAATGTTGTATCATGGACCTGTCGTGCGTCAGGTGTTATCCTGGGCTGACGTGCGAAGGCCCCCTGCTCCATGCGGATCGGGGTGCCACAGGAGATGGTATCAGAGCAGCCAGGCTGGCATAGGATTACCCTAGCATTAGACCCCCATTACCATCAACCCGTAATGACCTTAAGGGATTTGACCCATCCCTGGCATCCGGCATGGTCACTGTTGAGCAGCAGGTGGCGCAGCCGGGATTGGCACGTCCCTACCTCGTTGTCCCCGCCTAGTTTTTTGTGGATTGGATAGCAACCCTATCCTTCCTGGTCAACCGCACCGCGTACCCTTCACCATTAAGGGAAAGGGGCCACGCCATGCGGGCATGTCCCGCATAGCTGCCTATAAAATCCCCTTTCTGCTAGCCGCATCGCTGACCACTCAGTCGGCGATGTCCCTATAGAGAAGCCTAGCTAGTAAATACGCAGCCATGACTCGCTCCCTCAAAGCTCCCAAATTTTACACCTGAACCTTTGCCGTCAATCATGCTGGCTTCCCACCCATTCTCATTGATATGCTCACCAAAGCCCTTGGCTGTAATGCTAGCCCCAATTACCCAGTGTTCCAATTGGCACCCGTCCCTCACCTTCATCGCTACGATGCAAGAGTGCACATATGCGCAGGCCCCGCGGAAGATGGTCAGCCCTTAGTTTTTAGGGCAGACCCATGCACACTGCTGATTTGGCAATTCAGGTCGCTGCCGTGGAGGCTATCCTATACCTATGTACCAAGTTTCCACAAGTGGCAGAGAGGTGCGAGTTTTGCTTTTTCCCCGTTGTGGCAGATGCAGGAAGTCAGCCTCCCATCACTATCCACGAAGATGACCCGTAATCGCTCACCTGGTGCACTATATCACTGCCCAGGGGATGATGATTGCAAAGATGATTGCTGAGTTTAGAACCCTGGACCGCTATGCTACTCGGGTTGTCATGGAAGCTTATTGTGAGGCTCGTAAATTTGCACCTCAAGCCATTCGCCCAACGCCATCCAACCTAGTGCTACCCTCTCAGCCTATGTCGTGGCTAAAGCCAAACATCATCACCCTCGACTCCTTCAACAAGGCTCTTTACTATATTCACCAGCAGCATTTGCTTGGATTAGTTCTAGCCGCATCCCCAGAAGCTAAGCCCCAACCCATAGAAGTGTCCGACGATGAAGGTGAAGGTTGGCTCAGTCTTCGTCTTCCAGGAGAGCCCCAGCAGGACCAGTCCTCTACATGACCTCAGACACGCAGTCGGGTGGTACTGCGAGTAGGTCGGTCTGTCGGTTCATCCTCGATATGAGGATAGAACCATGTATCCCAGAGTGAGTTGTTTTGTTTAGCGCGTAGCACGTTCGTGCTTTGTTGTATGCTTGTACTATTAGTAACCTGTATGCTGTGTTTTATGTATGCTTCCTTGCTTTTTTCTTTTTTTGTCGCTCTGTCAAGCAGAAATGTTTGACAGGGCCGACAATGTGTTACAAACAAGATTTTAATCTGTAGAACACATACACGAAACAACATTGACTCATCCCGAGTCTATAATAAATGCGCGCTGGTGTAGATATATATGTATACCACGAATACATATACCCACTAGCATTAAAACACCTTAGTATGATTTGTCTTGTGTGCTTTCCTTTGCATGTATGTTGCATCTGTCCTGCACGCATACTAGGTTCACCCACGAGTACATTTGAGCAGTACTCGGGGAATGCAAAGTCGCATCTCTAGCTCTATCTGTGCATACCCCATGTGCCAGATTTCCAGACCCAGAACCTCGAAGAGGCATTTCCATCTGGCCATTTCTTGTCCCTAATTCTTTTTCGTTAGCCCCAATTTAATTTTCGGAGAAACACTGCCAGCTTTATTTCACTCGATCCAGTACATCAACCCCAATACAGGTTTCAACTCTGATTCTACCTCGACGCCTTCATTTCATGGAGCTATCCGCGAAATTTTTCCCCGTGCCCTAGTGTGATTCCTGAGCTGGCGCAGCCACCTCACCCGCATCCACACCCCGTCGCCACCACCACAGCACGTGATTACTTTGTCGGCGCGAAGCGACGGAGGATCAAGCGTGGCAGAGGACCACCCAGTGCACCATCTTCTCCCACATCTCGAGCCACCGCACCTAGTCGCGTGTTGTCTCGGGCCCGATCATTCCGAATGAGTATCACTAGGAGGATCGACGAGCCGATCAGCGTGCCCAGCAGCGCAGCTAGGAACAACCGCAATGCCACCAGGAACACAACCTCGCCGTAGGAGCTCAGCTCGATCTCGTCCAACCCAAAGAGGTAGTAGAGCGGCATGGTGTTTGTGTGTTGGAGAACAGCCACGCTACTGTCCTTTATAGCCCAACCCTAGTGTATGATGAGCAAGGTCAAGGAGAACCGCTCGTCGCCCGATCACCGGCGTCCAGGAGGCGAATCCATGAGCAGTGCCGACAAGGTGCTGGCCCGCGACGTGAGTGCTCGGTGCCCCAGCACCGTGCATGCCGCGCACTACGGCACTAGGGTCCTCATCAACCTAGGAGCTAGATTCGCGTTGCGCTAAGCCGCACACGGAGCAGCAACAAAGAAGAAGCAACGAGGTGGAGGTAGAAGGAGGCTGCCAGTGGGCCCTGGCCCCACGTGTCAGTAGGTGAAACCACTATTCATTGGGGTGCATCCGACATTTTCCAAGAATTTGATCTCGAGTGCCCCTAGCCGTGGAAATAATCTTGTTTGCCCATATCTCTCCCTGGATGTACCAATTATCGGTGCCCCCAACTCGTTTGTATCCGACCAAAGGGTTAAAATTTAACCCAACGGTTTTTCCCTGGAGTGGCTATCATTTCATCTTTGCTGTAACCCTAGGAATCTTGAGGAAGAGATTCTATTAAGGGGGAAGGTTTGTAACAGCCCCAAAATTGGGTTATCAATTTTTGTGCTGTTATTCCTTCCTGGCAATAATTTTCAAAATCTTTCTCTTGAGATTGCTAGATGACTCTGAGAATTCTTGTCATTTCCAACCTTCCAAAACCTTGCTCATGTCTTTGTCAGTGGTCAAGACCTCATTTGCATCATCTCAAACCCATTCAAACCCTAAATCCAATTTTTTTGAATTTGAATATGCCCTTTGTGAATACAAAGGAGCCATCATTTCCCTTGATCTTTTGATCATCCCAATAGTTCCCAGAGACCCTCCTACCTTTCTAAACCTTGGATATGAAAAAATATTGCTAAGTCTTATGCAATATTTTTCATTTGAGATTTATTCCTTTTCTTGTCTTTTCGAGGAATAAAATCCAAAGGCATAGCTAGCCATCTCCTAAATTCATGAAAATTGGTGGAGTTGATATTTATCCCTAATCCAAGCTCTGGCAAAAATATTGGCCATAATTAAATAGGGAAAATTGCCTTTTCCTATTTTAAGCCTATATTCCATTTTTGCCACTTTCTAAAGGAACTACCATTTTTATAGCAGGGAAAATTCCCAAATAATTTGTGGAGCTTGTCCTTGCTATATCTTCACTAGTTCCATCCAAACCTCATGTTCCACACATCAAAAATTGGGCACATGATCCAATGCAAGTTTCTGCCTTCTCTGAAATTTTGCAAAGGAAGTGCTTGATTCCTAATTCCAATTGAGCTGAACTTTGTCAGAGTAATTAACATTGAAAAATCACCCATGGATACCAAAAATAAGCTCCATCCCTTGATCCTATCTCCTTGTGCAATGTTTCAAAGTTTCTGACCAGATTGCAACTTTGTGAAGGAAGTACCTTCATAGAGTGTCCAAATGGAATGAAACTTTACCAGCTTCTCACATATCCCAAATCATTTGTCTCCACCAAAATTCATCTCATTACCTTGATCTATGTGATCCCAGAGCAATTCTTTATTTCTATCCAAATTTTCAGTTTGTGAAGCAAGTATATTTTATCCTGCTCCATTATGGCTGAAACTTTTTCTGACCCTTCTCCTATCCAATAACCTATCTCCAAAAGATTTTGGCTCATTTCAGCTAGCCAATATTTTCCTAGGATTTTCTCTAGATTTTGGGCAGAAAAGATGTTGAAACAATCTCTGTGTGTCCAAATAACCATGCCATATTCATTTTCAGCCCAATCCAACACTCCTAGTGAGTGCCTTTTCCTCATTTTGTCTCTGGACCAGAATTAGCAGCTGCAAAGTAACTGTGCTAAATACTTGTCCAAATGACCTCATAATTCCCACGAATGTAGTCCTTGCTACCCTAAATCTCCCAGACAACAAGTTTACTTCTTAACCTCACTAGTTTGATCACAAAGATGCGGTCAAGTTTGCTACAACAAACTTGTGGAGCTTGGTTCTCTCTGATCTCTGTGCCTCTTCCCGTGCCATCACTTAAGTGTTAATGCATCTTGGAAGGACTTCACCGCTGACATGGTTTGGCATGAAGTCAGAGTCCAGAGTGTGTGTTGTCTGTGGTGATCACGAGGTGATGCCGACCAAATCGGTGGTATGCGCACTATTCTCATCGGCAGCCCTGCTTCGGCCGGACCTGGTTCGTTCGAGCGTGTCCAACCGCGACGTCCTCTTCCCCCTAGTCTCATCCCCCTTCGTTTTCTTCCTTGGCGTGCCATCACCGTCGCCGCACAGTGCGCGCCCGTGAGCTCCGTCTTCTTCTAGCTCGGTGTCCTCTTCCTCCTCTTGTCCTCGAGCTCTGCTCGTCTCCATGACCCTCTGGCGCTCATCCGCATCCTCCTTGGTGTCTTCCCGCTCCTCCCCGTGACCGCTGCGACCGGCAGAGCCTTGGCCGGGATCGCTCGGTGGCGAGCAGCTCGGGTGCCCTCGCCCGGCTATAAATAGCCTGCCCACGACCCGTCTGAGCACACAAGCAGCTCCCCCTTCCTTCTCTACGCCTCCCCAAGCTCTCCTCTCGTCCCCGGAGCTCCTCTATGACCGCCACCGCCGCCGTGGTCACCGCTTTAGTCCTCTCTGGTTCCCGCAACCTGGCGCTCCCCTCGCTGTTCCACCTCCACCACTACATCACCTGAGGTCCGACAGGTCTTCCTGTGGCCCAGCCCCTCTTCTCCCAACTGTTGTGCCGTGTCCGACCGGCGGCCGGACCCCTCTCCGCCACGCGCTTTGTTGCTCCCTCTCCAGCGCTCCTAACCGGCAAAAACCACCACCTCTAGATGCGCATTCCTCCCCTGAGAAGATCTGTAGGTCACACGCCCTCTGCCATGGCCGGAATCGCTGGCAGCCGCCGTTGGGGTGGCCGTTGATGAGGATACAGACCTGGGGTAGGGTCATAGGCCTGACATATACGTCCTACCCAAGGTCACTACCCTAGAAGATAAGAAGTCCAAGAGGCAGCAGGAGACCCCCAGTCAAAGATGTCGAGTGCAATCCACTCGACAGTCATGTCAATCGGGAGTCCTCCTACCTACTGTCACTCAACCATCCAGGGAATCACTCGACCTACCAAATATCAGGAGTCACTCAGCATTGCAACGGACAGACGTTCACTCCGTAGTCTTTAAGGTCATTAACAGCACTTAAGGCTGGCGTTACCAGTAATGCCCCCACTTTATGTACATGAAGTCCCTTGTAATGGAGGGCGGTGAGGGTCCTGGCGTACTCTATATAAGCCACCCCTTCCTCTGGCACAAGGGTTCGCACCCCCTGTAACATCACACCCATATAATCCAATCGACCGCCTCCGGGCACCGAGACGTAGGGCTATTACTTCCTCCGAGAAGGGCCTGAACTCGTAAACATCGTGTGTACACCTTCACCATAGCTGAGATATTGCCTCTCCATACCTACCCCTCTTTCTATTGTCAGTCTTAGAACCACGACAGTTGGCGCCCACCTTGGGGCAGGTGTCTTAGCGACTTGTTGGTGAAGTTGCAAGTTTTTCCAATCATCATCATCATGGTTTCCGGCGGTGGATTGGCTGAGGGCCGCGAGATCCATCTCGGGCGCTCGTTTTCATCGCCGACGACTCTACGTGGCTTCAGGAAGCTCCCCTTGACGTTGAGGCACTTCCCGTTTGAGGGGCGACGCACTTTCACGCGTGCGTTCGCGGTGTCCTTCTCCGGTAGCCGTCGACTCAGTATCGGTCGGCTCCGATGGTGTCTTCCCTCCCTGTTGTTCACCGACGCAAGCGATCCGGTCGGTCGCGGCTTTGTCGGTGGGTGAAACACATGGTGGCTCGACGTTCGGCCACCCATCAAGTCACGACAATTGAGCCCGACGAAACTCTCCACGGCCTGTTCGATCTATCGATTGGCTACACGGAGACCGCATCCGAGTGCGATAGCAGCGACCCTGCGGCTGAAGTCTTGATGGTTGATGGACCGCATGGTCCGCCTGGTTTCCGGCGTGAAGACGGCGAAGATGGTGGTGGCGATCCATTGCACGTCCATGAGGAATACCATCCTGAACCCCTTTCTTCGTAGCAGAGGGAAGAACTTCGTCGCCGCAACATTGATGCACTCCCCACGCCCATCTTTGGAGAAACCCCCGAGGCTCGGGCCTTAGAAGAGGTGCGCCTGGCTAATTTGGCTGAGCACACTTGACTGGAGTACCTTCAGCGCGCTCTCGACGAGCATGCTCAGGAGCAGGTCCCTGAGTCCAGTCAACGACAGCTTTTCCTACCTCCACCTAAGGTATACCGTACTTCGATCCAAAATCTCACAGCTGCAGCCCGAATAGTAGAGTCAATTCAACCTTCCCAGTCGAAGGCCGGCAGAGGTTTGATGCAGATTCGGGCCTTGCTCCGGGCGTCAGGAGAGCCGAACACAACAGTGTCTCAGTCGCGGAATAGGATTCACAGCAGATCCGTAGTAGCGGATACAGTTCAGTCGGCCCACAGCCCAAGATTGCCCCTGCGGCGTGAAGGCCGTGGACAATATGATCATCGGCTTGACCGCGACAATCGTCGTCGAGTGCCCACGCCTCCTCCGAGGAGTGCATCATATGTGCCTCGGCAGAATGATGATAGACACCATCACAGTGGCGAGCGCAGAGCACTAGTCGACCCAAGAGAGCCGGGTTTTCGATGCGAGATCTATCCTCATTCAGGGTCTAGTCGACCGGAGCAGAGTGCATAGAGAAGACCTTGGCAGAGATCGTCCGAGCGGCAGCAGAGTGCATGTTTCTGGTCCAGAGTGTGTCAGCAGAGCCATCAGGGCAGCGGTGATTCCTCCCAACTTCAGGTTGGCGACCGGAGTCAGTAAGTTCACTGGAGAGTCCAAGCCTGAAACTTGGCTTGAGGATTACCGAGCGGCTATGCAAATTGGCGGTGGAAACGATGAAGTAGCGATGAAACATCTTCCTCTGATGTTGGAAGGGTCGGCCCGAGCGTGGTTGACTCAGTTAGCTCCAGGCAGTATATATTGTTGGGAAGAGCTTGCTCGAGTGTTCGTCAGAACTTTTGAGGGCACTTGCAAGCGGCCAGCAGGGTTGACAGAGTTGCACCATTGTGTGCAGAAGCTGAGTGAGACTTTAAGGGATTTCATTTAGAGGTGGACCAATTTCCATCACACCGTTGAAAATGTATCAGAGCATCAAGCAGTGTGTGCCTTCAAGGAAGGTGTCAAATACCGAGAGTTGGTCCTAAAGTTCGGTCGGACTGGAGATATGACTCTGACTCGGATGATGGAGATAGCCACCCAGTACGCTTACGGAGAAGAAGAGGATCGACTCCGTAGCGGGAAGAGTAAACCAGTCGGCCAAGAGGCCGGTGGAGGTAATTCCAATCGGAAACAGAAGCGTAAGGCCGAGCCCGCAGCACCCGGTGAGATTGCAGCAGTGGCTCAAGGAAAGTTTAAGGGAAAACCTAAAGGGCCCTGGCCCCCTAGGAAGGTAAAAGATCAAGCAGGAAATGATGTGTCACATCCACACGAAGAAGGATGAAGAGGGTAATCTGATGTACCCTAAGCATACCACTCGGCAATGTCGACTCTTGATCCAGGAATTCCGAGAAAAACAGCCCGGTGAAAAGGAGAAAGAGTCAGACAAAGACAAGGACGAAGAGGAAGACGACGGTTACCCCAAAGTCAATTCCACCCTCAAGATTTTTGCTGATGTTGAGAGAAAGAGTCGGTTGAAAGTTATCGATAGAGAAGTGAATATGGTCGCTCTGGCATCGACGACCACATACCTGAAATGGTCTCAGACAGCCATCACATTCAACCAGTTGGACCACCCTGCGCGTGTAGCCACCCCCGGGAGGCAGGCATTGGTGGTCGACCCCGTGGTCGGAGGCACTAGACTGACTAAAGTGTTGATGGACGGTGGCAGCGGCCTGAATATTCTTTATGCTGAAACCTTGAAAGGGATGGGCATTCCGATGTCCAAACTTAGCGAGAGCAATATGAGTTTCCATGGTGTTATCCCTGGAAAGAAAGCAAAATCACTCGGCCAGATCGCTATCGACGTGGTTTTCGGTGATTCCAAGCATTACCGTAAGGAAAAGTTGACATTTGAAGTCGTGGATTTCCAGAGTGCTTATCATGCCATTCTGGGTAGGCCTGCCTACGCACGTTTTATGGCTTGACCATGTTACGTGTACCTCAAGTTGAAGATGCCTGGCCCCAAAGGTGTGATCACGGTTACTGGCAATTGGCACAAAGCACAGGAATGCTTCCAGAAAGGTTCCAAAATTGCCGATGCGTAGATGGCAGCAGTAGAACTCCAAGAGTATCCGAAGAATGCGGATCCGAGTGATTTGCTTCGAGCCAAGAAGCCTGCCACGGATTCTGCATTTCAGTCGTCTCGTGAAACGAAGCCAATTCATATTCACCTGACCGATCCCAATGCTGCACCGACTCATATATCAACGACACTCGACAGCAAATAGGAAGAAGCGCTCATCCAGTTCCTCCGTGAGAACTGGGACATCTTTGCATGGAAACCCTCTGACATGCCGGGTGTACCCAAAGGACTGGCTGAGCACCATTAGCGTGTCGACCCCAAGGTAAAACCCGTCAAAGAGCATCTTCGGCGGTCCGCCGTACAAAAGAGGGAAGCGATTGGCGAGGAAGTGGCTCGGCTGCTAGTAGCAGAGTTCATCCGTGAGATCTACCACTCCGAGTGGCTTGCCAATGTAGTCATGGTCCCTAAGAAGGATGATTCACTTCGTATGTGCATTGATTTCAAGCATATCAATCGGGCCTGCCCAAAAGATCACTTCCCTGTCCCCCGCATTGATCAGATTGTTGACTCGACGGTGGGGTGTGAGCATTTGTCTTTTTTAGACGCATATTCCGGGTATCATCAGATCCGACTGTATGGTCCCGATGAAATAAAAACAGCCTTCATCACCCCATTCAGGTGCTTTTTCTATGTCACCATGCCATTTGGTCTTAAAATGCCGGAGCCACATTCATGAGAATGATTCAGAAGTGCCTGCTCACTCAAATCAGTCGGAATGTGGAAGCATACATGGATGACATTGTGGTCAAGTCTCGCAAAGGTTCCGACCTGCTGACTGACCTCGCAGAAACCTTTGCCAACCTAAGAAGGTATGATATCAAGCTTAATCCGTCAAAGTGCACATTGGGAGTTCCAGGTGGAAAGTTACTTGGTTTTCTCGTTTCCGAACAAGGGATTGAAGCCAATCCAGAAAAAGTTGATACCATCCTCCGAATGAAACGCCCTGTGCGTGTGCATGACGTTCAGAAGCTGACTGGTTGTTTGGCCGCCTTGAGTCGATTCATTTCTCATCTCGGTGAAAAGGCCTTACCTCTTTACCGATTGATGAAGAAATCTGATAAGTTCGAGTGGCCTGAGGAAGTTGATGCAGCGTTTGCAGAGCTCAAAACCCTGCTCTCCACCTAGCCGGTGCTCGCTGCGCCAATCAGCGAAGATCCTTTACTGCTTTATATTGCAGCCACGGGACAAGTTGTTAGTACAATACTCATGGTCGAGGGAGAAGAAAAAGGAAAGGCTTACAAGGTTCAGCACCCAGTATATTATCTCTCTGAAGTTTTGACTCCATCCAAGCAACGATATCCAGACTATCAGAAACTTGTCTATGGAATCTACATGACCATGAAGAAGGTTGCACATTATTTATCTGATCACTCCATTACAGTCGTCAACGATGCAGTACTATCTGAAATTCTGAACAACAAAGATGCAACTGGCCGAGTGGCAAAATGGGCGATTGAACTCCTTCCATTGGATATCAAGTTTGAGGCAAAGAAAGCTATCAAGTCCCAAGCAATCGTAGATTTCCTTGCCGAGTGGATTGAGCAGCAATTGCGACTCAAGTTCACTCGGAGCATTGGACTATGTTCTCTGATGGCTCCAAGATGCTGAATGGTTCAGGTGCTGGGGTAGTGTTGGTATCTCCCTGTGGAGACAAGCTTAACTATGTTCTCCAGATTCATTTTGGTTCCTCCAATAGCGAAGCTGAATATGAATCACTTTTATACGGGTTGCGTATGGCCATTTCACTCGGCGTCCGTCGCCTTATGGACTATGGCGACTCAGATTTGGTGGTTAATCAAGTGATGAAAGAGTGGGATGTCAGGAGCCCGGCCATGACTGGTTATTGTAATGCAGTAAGAAAGCTGGAAAAGAAGTTTGAAGGGTTGGAGCTTCACCGACTGAAAAATCAAGCTACAGATGAGTTGGAAAAGATAGGTTCAAAGAGAGAGGCCATTCCCAGCAATGTGTTTTTGGAACATATTCATTCACCTTCAGTTCAGGAAGATCCTTTCACTGAAGAGTCCCCACAGCCCAAGAGTGCCACAGATCTGACTGAAGTCGAAATCCCAGCCATGGTCGACTTAGTCATGGAGGTTTTGGTCATCACTCCCGACTGGACAGTGCCGTACATTGCACACATTCTTAGGAAAGAACTTCCAGAGGACGAAGAAGAGGCTCAATAGATCGTCCGACGATCTAAAGCCTTTACCGTGATAAAAGGTCAGTTGTTCAGAGAAAGTGTAACTGGAGTCTGCCAGAAGTGCATCACGCCAGAAGAAGGCCGAATGATCCTCAATGATATTCACTCGGGGACCTATGGTCACCATGCATCCTCTCGGACCATCATGGCCAAAACATACCCGAGCCGGATTTTACTAGCCACGTGCCAATGAGATGGCAAAAGAAATAGTGTACAAGTGTGAAGGTTGTCAGTTTTACTCCAACATGTCCCATAAACCTGCGCCAGCTGTGAAGACTATTCTACTCGTCTGGCCTTTCACTGTCTGGGGATTGGACATGGTTGGACCTCTGAGGACTGACAGGAGTGGATTTACCCATGTGATGGTGGCAGTCGACAAGTTTACCAAATGGATCGAAGCCAAGCCCATTAAAAACCTTGAAGCAAGTACAACTATAAGTTTCTTCAGAGAATAGATATTCAGATATGGTGTTCCGCACAGCATCATCACAGATAATGGGTCGAACTTCGACTTGGACGAATTCAGAGCCTTTTGTACGTCCCAAGGTACGAGGGTCGATTACGCTTCGGTCACCCATCCTCAGTCGAATGGACAAGCTGAAAGAGCAAACGGATTGATTCTCAAAGGACTGAAACCCCGATTGATGCGTGACCTCAAGCACGCAGCAGGGGCCTGGGTTGATGAACTTCCATCAGTACTTTGGGGACTGAGGACAACACCTAATCGGTCGACTCGGCGAACTCCATTCTTCTTAGTCTACGGAGCTGAAGCCGTACTTCTGAGTGATTTGCTCCACAACGCACCCCGATTCGAACTCTTCTCAGAAGAGGAAGCAGAACAGGCTCGGCAAGATGCAGTCAATCTCCTGGAAGAGGAAAGAGAGATGGCCCTGATCTGGTCGACCATTTATCAGCAAGACCTGCGTCGATTCCATGCCAGAAACATAAGGGGTCGGGCATTTCAGGAAGGAGACCTGGTTCTTCGAGTGGACCAGCAGAAACCACACAAGCTCGCTCGTTCTTCGGAAGGCCCTTTCGTCGTCACCAAAGTGTTCCACAACGGAGTGTATCGTCTTTCCAACGTCGAGCACAATAAAGATGAGCCACGCGCTTGAAATGTGGAACTGCTTCGCCCCTTTACTCTTAAAGTATTTAGACTGTTGAGATGTAATAAGAAGTACCTTTTAGTTTGATTATCAAAAGACATGATTTTACAGTCTTCCGAACGATTGTTGTTCATTTTTTACATGTTCTAAAATCCCCCAGTGGGTGCCTTAGTTGCGAGTCCGTTTCGCCTAAGTTGAAGAGAAAATCCTACCAAGTGGTGAGCCAGCCTCTCACTCGGGGGCTTAGCTGCGAATCTGTTTCGCCTAAGTGTTAAAAATCCTACCGAGTGGTGAGCCACCCTCTCACTCGGGCGCTTAGCTGCAGTCCAGTACTCACCTAAGTGTTAAAAAATCCTACTGAGTGGTGAGTCAGCCTCTCACCCGGAGGCTTAGCTGCAGTCCAGTACTCGCCTAAGTTTAAAAGGTCCTACC
>NC_041389.1:221855030-221994398 GCF_002162155.2 Triticum dicoccoides | reverse complement strand
TTAGCTGCAGTCCAATACTCGCCTATGTTTGAAAAATCCTACCAAGTGGTGAGCAATCCTCCCACTCGGGGGCTTAGCTGCAGTCCAGTACTCGGCTAAGTTTGAAAAATCCTACCGAGTGGTGAGAAATCCTCCCACTCGGGGGCTTAGGTGCAGTCCAGTACTTGCCTAAGTTTGAAAAATCCTACCGAGTGGTGAGCAATCCTCCCACTCGGGGGCTTAGCTGCAGTCCAGTACTCGCCTAAGTTTAAAAAATCCTACCGAGTGGTGAGCAATCCTCCCACTCAGGGGCTTAGCTGCAGTCTAGTACTCGCCTAAGTTTGTAAAATCATCCCGAGTGAAAACTGATCTTCTCGCTCGGGGACTAAGCCATATGCTCCATCCTAATCCACAAGGATATCAAAGTACGGGTCGACCACGACCCCTGCTTCAGAGTTGTAACATCAAGAAGAAGGACGAGATTGAGCGTGTTGCCAAGGCGATCCACTTTCAGGAACGACAAGACCATTACTGAATGCCTCGCCGATAAGATGACCAGTCCCACCGAGTGGTGAGGGTCAACCACGGCCCCCCAGGGGGGCTGCACCGTCAAGAAGAAGGACGAGATTGTGCGCACTGTCAAAGGCCCATCCAACGGTTGGTGCCAAGGCAAACTGTTGACAGGAACGCCAAGACCATTGTTGAGTGCCTTGCTGATGGGCTGATCAATGCTGCTCAAGGCTCGTACAACTGGTGGACTACGGATTCTTCTCCAGAAGCTGCATCGAACGAACAAAAACCAATCCGAGAGAAGAACGAGTTTCACTCGAAGATAAACACAACATATTCAAAGATAAGCCCAAAGGTTTCTAACCGCAAATTAAAGTACTCGGGTGTCAGGCCCGAAGGAGTTTTAACGATTACAAAATCACTCGGCATTCTGAGGCAAATGAGGGTGAAGCATAGTGTTTTTTCAGTCACTCGGCGGGAGAAGGACTGGCTGGGCCACAAAAGCTGTCAAGGTCGATGCTATCGGCAATACGAGTGGCTGCCTCCAGGAAGGTGTCCATGAAGGACTAGAAGGAGTGCTTCTTAGTACTCACTACCTTGAGGGCCGCCAGCTTGTCTTCTTTAGCCTCCTTGCAGTGCACTCGAACCAATGACAAGGCGACATCAGCACCACAGCGAGTAGAGGACTTTTTCCACTCTTGCACTCGGCCAGGAATCTGATTGAGTCAAGTCATCAGCGACTCGAGGTCTTGAGAAAGTTCCGCCTGAGGCTAGAGTTCGGCGTCCACTCGGGTCCTCGCAGCCTTCAGTCGAGCTAGATAGGCAACAGTGCTGTCCAGGCGTGATTCCAGTCGTAGCAAGTTCATTGCAACGTCATCTTTCACGGGACAATTGATGCGGTCGAGACCTGTCTCGACCCGCCCAGTTTCAGCTTCAAAGTCCTGGCAAAGTTCTGTTCCATTGCAAAAAACAATGAGTCGACAATATTACAACAGACTTCAATCAACGACAATTAACCAGTTGAGTGACCATACCTTCAAGCTTCAGAACTAGTTTCGCGGCAGGTTGTCCCAGATAGGATTCTAACTTGCCCGTCTTGGCTCTGAGGCCTCCAACTTCAGTGGTCAGGTTCTCCTTGTCCTTCTTCAGCTCTACTTCTTGATTGGCTTCCGAGATGGCGGTCTTCAACTTCACGTTATCCTCTTCTAATTTGCCGACTGAAGCCAGCTTCTGGTCCGCAAGCGTTGTCTTCTCAGGTGCTTCCTTATGGGCAGCAGCAAGGTCCTGGTCCTTCTTCTCCACAGCTTCCTTCATTCTATCTAAAGAAACAACACTCTTCAGACGAACCTGAAGTTGACGATTTTCACTATGCACATCTGCTTGTGTGAAGTCACTCGGTTCAGAGAGACTAAAGGAAAAAGCAGTGAAAGATGCGAGCTACTAAATAGGCAAGAGTCGCCGTCTCTTGTTGAGCAGTCTTGAGGTTCTTCTTGGCGAGTTCAAGGTCAAGTTCAACGCTGATATGCTTCTTCTTTAACTCGGAAAGTCGAGCTCCAAGATCACAAGACCTCTGCAGTCAGCGAGAGAGATGTGTCAGTCGACAGAAATAAGAGACAATGACAGTGAAAAGTTACACTAAGACTACTGCCGAATCAAATATTCAACAGTAGTCTCGGGGACTACACCCAGTGGGTGCACTTAGAGTGCCCCCACTGGTTCAGATCAACACTCGGCAGGGTCTGCCCAGCGTGAGTATAGAAAAAAGAGAGAGATGAGGTTCTAAGACCTCAATCGACTACCAGCAGTCGGCCGTGGTCTCGGGGACTACACCCAGTGGGTGCACTCAGCGTGCCCCCACTGATCCAGACAGTTTACTAAGACTCAGCTTAAGTCGAATGGAGTGGAAGATTTCCTAAACTCTAAGCAAAGGCACACCCCAGTGGGTGATCGGATATAAAACAACATTCAAAAGTTTAGTTGGAGTTTGCTGACCTGAATATTGGTCTGCAAAGCAGTGCTGGTGGTGTAAGCCACCTAACTAGCCTCGTGCATCACCTTCACCTGCTCCATGACAAGGTTCACCTGGCGAAGAGCCTCCCTGGCGGCACTTGGCGAGTCGTCTGGGGTCTGATATGTGGTGAAGAGTGACGGATCCAAGGCGGTCGAAGTAGTTACTGCATCAGACGTGTGGAGTTGCACTGGAGCGACAGGAGTCGGAGCAGTCGATCCCGACGGACGATCAGTCGTCAGCGGGTTGGCGAATGTGACTTTGGTCCGAACCGGTTCTCCGGAATGTTCGATCACCGCCTCAAGCTCCGGCGTCGACTGGGGGACTTGAACTTCAAGCCTTTTCCTGCTTGAGCCCCCACTCCTCTTCCTCCTCTCCTATAGAGGCGCTTCTTCTTCTTCATCATCAGGGAGCACGACGATCTCTTGCAGAACTACAAAAAGGGAGAAATATTAGAAATTCAGCTGATTGACGATCCACTCGACTAAATGAAGCCTGGTCGAACAGACTTACCAGCTCGAGAGGTAGCCTCCTCGTCTCCTGGTGCTTTGTCGATGTCCATGTCAGTGGCAGCACAGGTGGGGCTAGAAAGATACATGATCCGGTTGGTCAGAACAAAAACTTCAGTCGGCCTATGTATACACAAGCGAAATACTCACCCCGAAGCAACAGGGACGTCCATCTTGATCCGCGGCAAAGTCTTCCGAGCCTTGGGAGGAGCAACCTTGGGCTACTTGGCGACCTTCTCCGTCGGCTCCGGAGTCGATGTCCGAGTGCGCTTCTGAGTTTGAGTACTCGGAGCCATGTTCTTCCCGCGCCCGCCCGCCGGGTCATGTTGCTGCTTGGATCGGTGTTCGGAGCGCGTTGGTGAGTCGACTTCTTCCTCTTCGTCCGACTCCTCGCTCTCCTCCTCCTCCTCTTCACCCGAAGACTCCCAGTCACCACTCTCCTCTACGCTGGCCTCTCGCTCCTAGTCCTGCTCCAGAGCTTGTTCGCCGTTGGGCATCGAATACATCTCAGTGAAAACCTACAAGGCAAAAAGTCGAGTAAAAGTCAGTCGAGATCAAGTACAGTCGGAATATATATGCAAGATAGTCGGAAGGAAGAGCATACCTTGTCGGGCTGGTTGTTGTCGCTGAAGGGGATGACTCGCCTGGATCCTATGGGGTTGTCCTGGTTGCCTGTGATGCTCCTCAACCACATGGCCACGGTCTTGGGTGGCACTTCTTCTGGATAGACCCGAGCGGTGTCGTCAGATCCGGAGTACAGCCACATAGGATGGTCACGAGCCTAGAGAGGCTGGATGCGTCGACTGAGGAACACTTCCAGCAGGTCCAGGCCAGTGACACACTCATTGATCAGTTGGACCACTTTCTCCACCAACATCTTCATCTCCACATTCTCAGCAGCAGTCACTTTCAGTGGAGAAGGAGTCTAGACACGGTCGAATGTGAAGTGGGGAAGGCCAGTCGACTGGCCTGGAGCTGCGATGTCCTAGCAGTAGAACCAGGTCGACTGCCAGCCTCTCACTGATTCAGGGAGGGTCATGGCAGGGAAAGCACTCCTATGCCTCTTCTGAATACCCAAACCCCCACACATCTAGATGACATGGGTCTTTGAGTCAGTCGACTTTGCTTTCTTGACCGACTGGGATCGGATGGTGAAGATATGTTTGAAATGACCCCAGTGCGGTCGACACCCCAAGAAGTTTTCACACATCGACACGAATGCGGCCAGATACGTGATGGTGTTGGGAGAAAAATGGTGGAGTTGAGCACCGAAGAAATTCAGGAATCCCCAGAGGAAGGGGTGCGGAGGGAGCGAAAACCCCCGGTCGACGTGAGTGGCAAGCAGTACACACTCACCCGGTCGAGGCTGCGGCTCCATCTCCCCCTCTGACAGCCTTGTCGCTCCCTTGGCGATCAGTCCGGACTCCGCCAGCTCGTCCAGATCTTCTTGCCGAAGTGAAGACCGGATCCAATCGCCCTGGATCCAGCCTGGTGGCAGCCCCGCGCGCAATGACGACCCGCGGTTCTACTTCTTGCCTTTCACCGCCCCCGTCGCCTTCTTTGCATGCTCTAGTGCCGCCGTCTTGTCCTTCACCATGGCGGCAGAGCGGCACCATCGAGAGCAAAAGAGCTGGGCGCGGTGAAGACGCGGAGGAAGAAGAAGGAGAAACAGGCGTGCACAGTGCAGACGCCTCGGCCCCGTCGCCTTATAAAGGGTTGCTTCCGAGTGGCTCACGCATGGGACCAGGCAATCCTGTCAAATCCTGCAACAGTCGCGTGCAATGTACGTGGCGAAAAAGGCGGCACGGAAATCGAGGCATCACTGTTTATCTGCTCCGCCCTCTTCGGCGCTCCCCGTCCCGTGCGCGTCCCCTAAATTTCGTATCCCGTGAAATCCGGGATACACTACTGTCAATCGCGCCAAAGATCCTGCACTCTAATACAGCACTCGGCAGATGATGCCATAAGTTCAGTCGACAACTCTCTGAATGGATCAAGGCGGCCGAGTCGACGCTGAAGTACCAACATGAGTTTTCCATCTTGCGGAAAACACTCGTGAAGGTGCAAAGCTCAGAACAAGTTCAACTTCAACCTACTTTCCACCCGAACCTTAATCCATTCAGGGGCTACTGATGAGGATACAAACCTGGGGTAGGGTCATAGGCTGACCTATACGCCCTACCCAAGGTCACTACCCTAGAAGATAAGAAGTCCAAGAGGCAGCAAGAGACCCCCCGTCAAAGATGTTGAGTGCAATCCACTCGACAGTCATGTCACTCGGGAGTCCTCCTACCTACTGTCACTCGACTATCCAGGGAATCACTTGACCTACCGAAGATCAGGAGTCACTCAGCATTGCAACGGACAGGCGTTCACTCCGTAGTCTTTAAGGTCATTAACAACACTTAAGCCTGGCGTTACCAATAACGCCCCCACTTTATGTACATTAAGTCCCTTGTAATGGAGGGCGGTGAGGGTCCTGGCGTACTCTATATAAGCCACCCCCCTCCTCTGGCACAAGGGTTCGCACCCCCTATAACATCACACCCATATAATCCAATCGACCGCCTCCAGGCACCGAGATGTAGGGCTATTACTTCCATCGAGAAGGGCCTGAGCTCGTAAACATCGTGTGTACACGTTCACCATAGCGAAGATCTTGCCTCTCCATACCTACCCCCATTTCTACTGTCAGTCTTTGAACCACGACAGCTGCCTCCTTCGGCCAAGTGCGCGCTCGCGTGGGAGGAAGAAGAAGGATCAGCCAGGTGGGCCCCACTGCCCAAGCGACCCCACATGTCGGCGACTAGGACACGCCCCTTGCCTCTTTATGTTTTTCCTTAGCCGATGACATATTGTCTGAAATGTAGTAGTTTCATATCTGTTTCATCTGTAGTTATTTCGGTTATGGTATATGTTGTACTGCTTGCCATGTCATGCTTGCCTTTCATGATAGCATTTGCCATGCAAGTTATGTTGTTATTGATAATATCATGCCTCTGTTTGATCTAGTTTCATGCCAGTAATATTGATGCTATGATGGTTCTGTTGCATTGTTGATATGCTTTGTTTCGCCTTGTCCCATATGCTATAGTTGTTCACTTGAGAAGCTTGGTAGTTTGTTCATGCATTTGTATGTTTCATGCTCATTTTTGCATTCATGTTAAATATTCTTGCATGTTGATGATGGTGGAGAAGATAATTAAATGACTTAATAATAATAAACCTCCTCCGTCATTGACGGGATCGAGTCATAGTGCCACCAAATCGAGCTTTCTCTAGTGCAGCCACATTTGCCTTTTATGGGAAGGGCCTTAATGCGATTTGTTGCCATGTCTCTTACCAGTGCCTCCAATGAGAGAAGGTTACGGGCGCGCGCTACCCTGATCAGGTTGGCGGACATAAGCCCTGTGTGCCCATGTTTGGTTTTTGATCTCATGTCCCCGTTTGGGACCGTTTTGTTTTGCCACGATGGGGGCTGGCCGTTGATGCCTTTGGTAGGCACGAGGCCACCCATTACTTACCCCAGAGGGGAGTTGGTCGGAGTGGCCGGGAGAGTGTCATGACAGTAGATCGGTTTTGTCGGAACACCGTTGGTCCACCCGAATGGGAGTGCAAGGTCATGGGTTCTGTGGTGTGGGTACAATGTGGTACCTCTGAGGAGTGTGTGTTAAATCTATCGATAGCCACGTCCCCGGTCGTGGGCACCATTTGTAGTAGGTCACACTATCAGGTCTTGGTCGAAGTGGAGGATAAACATGAAATAGCTAAGTTGATAACTAATGTGCGATAAATAATGTGTTGACTTGGACTATGAGATAGTCATGAGAATTCACGGTGATGTTTTGATATGATCACGAGACGAGGTCTCGGTGAGTCATGAGTTTTCTCCGAGGAGCCGTGGCAGAGCAAGAGATTGTTGCATAAAGTTAATACAGTGTGTCTTCATGGGAGGTAACTGGTAGCTTATTTTTACCATAGTTTCATGATGCCATGCCATGCTTTGATTGAATTGCTAGATTCTGTCATGTTATGATTGAAACACTATGCTATGCCATGTTTTGCTGTTGCCATGTTAGAAGTATGCTTTGATATGCCATGTTATTGCCATGCTAGTAGATTTTATGATGTTGATGCTTAGTTTGATCTATGTCTCTAGTTAATATCATGCCATGCTTAGTAATTGTTATGAGATAAGTTGTTGCATACGCTTGGTTCTTGCCTTGTCATCTGTTTGCTTGGATGCTATATATTTGGTTGTCTTGAAAGTACATTCAATGTACTGACATGGCGTGTAATGCCAGTTTGTAGGTTGTGCCTGGATTGTTCGCTTGTTTGGTTGCGCTAGGACGTAACCTTGCCAGTCCTATGAGTTGTGGAGCCCAACCAGAGCTATGCCAGATGATTGTATTCATCAATGATGTAATTCTCTATACATGTATTTGATGAATATTCTTGTACCTGGAATGCTATATCATGGACCTGTTGTGCGTCAGGTGTTATCCTGGGCTGACGTGCGAAGGCCCCCCGCTCCATGCGGATTGGGGTGCCAAACCGAGGCCACTATAAATATAGGTTAGCCACCACCGTAGAAGGAGTCGACTCATGCTCACCCCCCGAGCCCTCGCGAGGCATCTCACCCACTTTACTTGTTCATCCTCAAACCTCCTCGTGAGGTCAATCCACCACAAAGCAGGAGTAGGGTTTTACATCGCAAGGTGGCCCGAACCTGGTTAAACTACCGTGTCCATCTCTTCTTCCCCCCTGACGTGAATCCGATAGGGCTAGGCTGTAGGGCGATGAGCTCGAGGCTTAAGAGGTGGAGATCTTCGCACACACCCCAGATTTCGAACCTTCTTAGGTCTGCGGAGCACTAAATCTGACATTTGGCGCGCCATGTAGGGGGCGTGTTGAAGCCCCGCCTCCTCGTCTGTCATACTCCATCCTGGCCTTGCCAAACCCATGAAAAGAGCCTGATGAGCCCGCGCCGAGCGATGGGCCACACGTTCAGATCAGACGGCACCCTTCGGCCGTGGCGTCTCTCTCCATGCCCAACTTTCCTCAGCTCACCATCGCCAACGGCAAGATTCGTCACCATCGCCCCAGCGCAGTGCAGCGCGCGGGGGGCGTTCTATCGCGCCCTTCATCAGGATTGCCATGACGTTGTCCCTCTGCGCCCACCGGGGGCTGACGAGTGCGTAGGCCGCGATCCTCGCGACGCGTGAATTACTACGCTACCGCCCAGCCAATGGCGACCACGCCGTTTGGCTCGACCGGGTTGCTGAGCTGCTTGAATCACCTGCCGGGGTATGGAGCCTTTGTGCCCCTGCCTGTGTCGTGACCCTCGCCACGGTCCCAGGCGTGCCCTTGCTGCGTTTGCTCATCCCTCTAGGGAGGACCTGGTGGGTCATGCGGCAGAAAAGAGGCAAGCAGGATTTCCCCCTCCGGCCCAAGAAGCGCTACCCCGGGCTTCAGGTAGGGTAGAGGCCCCCCCATGGGAGGCGCCGCGACGTGTCACCTCATGGCCATCGTCTCATCGGTAGGGGTGGTGATTGGCGAGGTCGAAGCGCTAGGGGGTTGTCAGAGGGCAAGCCTCCGTTGTCCCGGTCCTCAAGACTGACAAGACCTCACGACGTCCCGAGGCCACAAGCGGGCCCATGCCAGGGTCTCGACCGCGTCTTTAAACGACACCCCCCGCTGCAACAAATATTTTCAGAACATGTTACGCTAATTTTGGGATGCATGTGAACTACGTCTCCGCAGCATGCTGGAGAAACGGCAGCCGGATGAAATGCGCCGAGGCGCGCCAGGCTCGAGGTGGCGCCTCGAGTAAGGACAGGGCCCTAGGGGGTCCCGAGGACCTGAGGAGCCCGCGAGGTCAGGGCGCCTCATGAGGGCTTGGGGTCCCCTGAGCCACAACCACATGACGCCGGGGGCCCCGAGACCCAAAGTCTCGGGAGGAGTCCGAAGCCTGCGTCATGAGCCGGTTGGGTGGCCTACAGCCGGTGTGGAGGCGCGTTGCGCTGCCCACTGGCGGTCATTGGGTCAGAGACCCCGCCCATGGCCGCCAGCATTCCGGACTCGCTGGCGCACAATCCGAAGGCCAGGGGTGGGGTCCCCACTAGGGAGGAAGGCGACTACCTTGCACCCCTCCAATCTCTGCCCGTAACACTCTCACATACTAACGAGTGGGGCTGTACACGCCCCGGAGTCTCCCGAGCGCTGCCCTCGAGCCTCACGGGGGCTCCCGCGCACATCCAAGTGGAAGCCCCATGCTCCGCGCTGGCAGACGACACGGTCTTACAATGACTATGCCCATGCCTACTGGAAGGCCCATGCTCCGTGCTGGTGGGAAGAATAGTTTAGGTGCCGGATGCAGCTGTTCTTTGGTTTCTCTTGTAAACCAAATCTGTATTTCTTGGAATAAATTTGAAGTTCTTGCATCTTTATTTGGAAAATGGGGACTCTCTTTCTTCTTCTTACGGTGCTTCCTCTCTTGATTTCCTTCCTTGCGAAAGGTGGCGGCCGCCCGTGGCTCCCTCTGCCGCGCCCCGCGAGTGGGGGCTAGGCAGGTGGGCAGGCTTGGGTTAGCCCAGCAGCGCTGAAGATGCCCTGCGGGCCCAGGCTACAGCAACCATGGACCTGTCCGTGCACACACCTCTCTAAGACTTTGGCGTACGGACCCTCGCGCGTGAAAGTGTGTTATATCAATTAAAGGGGGGGTGAGTAGGCGATTTTTACAAATTCATCACTGAGGAATTTCTAGGTGAAGAAATTCCTAAGCAACGACACACTAGCAGTGGAATAAGTACTCAGGTATAAGCATAACAGAGCAACAACATAGTCATCATGATGAAATGAAAACAAGCACAAAGTACAGATAGCGTAAAAATAGGATAAGCAGGCTGAAGACTATGTGACTGAAGAAATTGGATTAAGGAAATAGAGAAAGTCTTCAGTCAAAGTGTTCAGTAATGATCAGGTTCATCAACACACGAATGAGAAAATGGAAGAGTTGAGGAAATAGAACCAGTTGGCTTGGTGAAGACAATGATTTGGTAGACTAGTTCCAACTGCTGCTACAGTTGTACGTCTGGTTGGAGCGGCTAAGTATTTAAACTTGAGGACACACAGTCCTGGACACACAGTCCTCACCGTATTCTCCTTGAGCTAAAGTCACACAGACCTCACCCAACACTTGTGATAAGTCTTCAGGTGACTTCCAAACTTTCACAGACTTGGTCACTCGGCAATCCACAATTCTTCTTAGATGCTTAGACCATGACGCCTAACCGTCTGGAGGATACATAGTCCTCAAAGGTAACAAGTGTCGGTTCCACACATGAACAATCTCTTCAGTGATGCTCAATCACTTTGGGTTTGTAGGTGGTTGGGTTTGGGTTTTGGGTTTTCCTCACTTGATCATTTTCGCTCAAAGTCCTCGGAGGATGGGATGCTCTCAATGACAAGTGTCAGTTTCTCGCAAAGCAGCCAACCAACTAGTGGTTGTAGGGGGCGGCTATTTATAGCCTAGGGAGCAGCCCGACATGATAAGACATAAATGCCCTTCAATGATATGATCGTTAGGTGGGTAGATATTTTGGGACAGCTGGCGCATAGCATAACAACGGTCGGATATTTGAGGTTTGAATTCCTCAGGGCTATCATGTTCCTCACTATGTAGGCAATCCACACTGGCGAATTCCTAACTCCTTAGTCAGAACAAATTCCTCAGAGACTAGAAGATCTTCGTCTCTGTCACTGAAGAAATTGACTGAACTGATATGAGATTTCCAATGGCTTCACTCGAAAGGATTGGATAGGTGTAGGATTTTGAGATGAGCATCACTTGGAAATCAGTTTCCTTAGTATTACCTTGACCCCCTTTAACAGTACGGTGTTTCCTATGAGTCAAGAAGGAGAAAATGGAACTACGAAAACAAGAGTCTTCACGCTCCATAATCCTTGCATGAATATCCAAGTCTTCAAGGTCACACCAATTTCTTCACTTTCAAAATCTTCAGGAGAACCAAAGTCTTCAGCTGTAGACATACGTTTTTAAGGGTCGACTTTCATCGTAAATATCAAACTCCTCATCGACTTATAGAGCATGTGTAAGCCCACAAACATATCAGTCCCTTAACCTATAAGTCTTCAATACACCAAAATCACTAAGGGGCACTAGATGCACTTACAATCTCGCCCCTTTTGGTGATTGATGACAATAGGTTAAGTTTCCAACGGGGATAAACATATCAACTGAAAGTTCTAAGTATTGAGTAATTTGATTGCAAGATATATAAGAACTCCCCCTGAAGATGTGCATATGTGAGGAATTTGCTTTCAAAAAGCAATGCACATTGTAGAGTAATATCATGGAGATCTCCCCCTATATCTTGTAATTCATACACGCATTTAACATATCTAATGAAGAATTTGAAATGCATGATGAAATATGGTGACTGATGTAATTCAGCATGCGTGCATTAACATATATGAGGAAATAGCATGCAGAAAATCAGAGCAAAAAGTATCAGGCCACCATCGGAGTTAAGTTTACAACTCGATTCAACAAATACTTCAGAAAAGCAAGAGTTGTAACTTAGCAAAAAAATGCCCATATATAGACCCATTTGAAGACTAACTCAAATTTCTCCCCCTTTGTCATCAAATGACCAAAAGGGGTGAAAAGTGAGGACTAACGCCCCTAATATCATTATGATGTCAATGGAGGAGCGCCAGCGTTGTTGGGGTCGTATGTTGTAGTAGGGCCTGCTGCAGTGTCATCCAAATCTTCAGCTTCATTCGTCTTGCGCAATGAAGAATATGAGCTGACGACCAATGAAGGAAATTTTACCTTCTTGAATTTCTTCGAGGGTGGCTGTGACCAGTCAAGGTCCTGTTGAAGTCCATCTTCTTGAGTTCATCATCGGTGTATAAATGTGAGAGAATAGCCTAGGTGCGTCGAAGACTTGATGCAAATAATAGTGATTCTTCTTCACAGTATTTTGAGTGACTGTCATGTTGTGAAGAATTGCACCAAACTGACGCTTGACCCACTTGTGATTTCTGTCCACCTTGTCATGAAGACTTGCGAGCAACTCACGATTAGTCATCACACGTGGAGCTGTTGCCTGAGGATTTTGCTTTGAAGCATTTGCAGCAGTATCATGTGTGGCAGAGTCATCATTAGTGGAGTAGGATGCTGCCTTTTGAAATTGTCCATCCAAAGGACGAGTGGCTTCATCAATAACTGCAGTCTTGCCCTTCTCATCAGCTGAGGAAATAGTCCCTTTGAGGACTTCAATCATGGGCAAATAGCTGAGATGATTTTGATAATTAGCCTTGTAATGAATTGAAGTCCTTGATCTGATGAATTTCATGATCCAGGGAGTGTAAGGCTTCAACTCAAAGGGTAGCTAAGCAGCATTGGCCAAAGTCCTCATGAAGAAATCATTATAGTTGATTGGAATGCCATGCATGATGTTGAAAAGCAAGTTCTTCATGATGCCAACAACTTCTTCTTCTTCAGAGTTGTGTCCCTTAATGGGACTAAGGGTTTTGGCCATAATGCGTCAGACAGTCCTTGGCACATACATCAGATCTTTGAAGAGGAAATTTGTCCTTGGCGCTTGGCCAGCCATCAAAGGCTTCATCAGCACTTGCATCAGATGATTTGACAGTTCAGATTCCTCATATAGCTTCAGTGCTCCTTCAGTGGGTGGACTGACTGAGACAGCATGAAGCAATTCGGAGGTTGGAGCTTTGTGATGAGTATTTTCAGTCATCCAGTCCAGAACCCATGAATTCACATCGTCAACGTTGCCTGTCAGATGCAGAGTGGCATAGAACTGAAGAATTAGCTCTTCATTCCAATCGTAGATGTCGATGCAGAAGTTGAGCAGACCAGCGTCATGAAGAACACTGAGGATTGGGGTAAAACATGGAAGTGACTCCATATCCACATGAGGAAGATGCTCATGGTCAAACACTTTTTCCTTGTCAAACATTAGCGAGGAATACAAGTTCATCTGAGAAGCAGTCCAGAAGCGCTTGCGGCGAAGGCGAGCAACGTCATAGGGATTGAAATCAGAGAAGAAATGGCGTTCAGCAAAGAAATCATCAGCCTTGAACTTCTGCTTCTTGGAGTGAGGATCCTGTGGCTTGGGATGAAGATTTAAAGTTGAAGTCTTCAGAGCCGCTAGAAGCACAACCTCTGGAGTCTCTGGCTGAGGAATCTCAGGAGCAATTTCTTCGGTTGTCTTCATTTCAATTTCATCAGCACTAGTGGCTGGAATTTCTTCAGGGATGGAGTGCAGAATCTTGACCTTGATCAGAACCCGAGTGAATTACTTCAGTGTGGACGGGGGACTGAGGAATTTGCTGCAGAGGAGTAAACAGAGGAGAATTGGGATGATGATTCTCCCAATAATTGTCATTCATCATAGGAGTCATAGACCCGATGTCCACATCCTCTTCTTCAGCTTCAACTTCTTCAATACCAGCCTCTTCAGCAGTGAACTGAGGCAGCATCGATGATACCTGTAGCAGTGAAGGGATAACATCCACTTCAATTTCTTCATCCAACTGCTCTGACGTAGTAGCAGAAGGATCTTCTTCATCAATGTCATCATTGATGACATATTCTTCACAAAAAGGAACAATTTCCTTTGATGGCATGACATTCAGTGGAACAACATCGATGGGATTCTCAAAAGAGCTCGTCAAAGTCTTCACTTTCTTTGGAGCTGAAGACTTGGAGGCGTCTAATGCTTTCCTCTTCTTAGTTGCTGCCCTTTCGACAGCCTTGGTTTTCTTCGCTTCTGATGCAGAAGGAAGGGGAGTGTTTTCATCTGTGAAGATTTTGCAGGGGGGTCAGATCATAGAGGCACAATTTCTTCAGGTGCAACTGCATCAGTTGCCCTGGCAAGTTTAAATTCTTCAGGTGCAGCGACATATTCTTCAACTAGCCTAGATTGATCTTTAGGCGCAATGTTGGTGGTTGCCCTAGCAGTTTCATCAGGAGCTAGAATATCATTAGCATCCCTGGCACTCTCAGTTTCTTCAGCAGCCTGAGTGTCATCAGCGGTGCTGGCATGTTCTTCTGTGGACTGAGCAGATGCTTCATCCTGAGGAACTTCTTGTTGCGCTTCAGCTGCAACATTGGGCTCGAGGCCTTTAGCCAGCTTGACGAATCTGACTTTGGCTCCTAATCAATCAGCTTTGTATGCATCAAATTCACCACTTAGAGCTTTGATTTCAGACTGAATAGTTACAAGTTCTTTAGTCGTCAATTTTAGAGCATTTTTCTTTAGATAATGCTCCTTCTTGTACTGAGCTTTCTTCACAGATCTGGCCTTCTCAAACTTCCATTTTTCTTCAGCAATGAAAGCAGTCAACACGTGACTTTGGCCTGCTGTGAGGTTCAGATCAGGAAGAGATGTGTTGGGATCTTTATGCCAAAGATCGATGTAGTCAAGGATCTTCTTCAGATCTAGCAAGCGTGGCATAACATTGCCTTTGGCACTAGTGGCCCGGTTTTGTCGGTCTCTGATGATTTGATCCAGTTCTTCATCATCAGCTTCGTCTTTAGACGACAGACTTCAAAGGTGACCTGCTTCTTGTGAGGACTTGGCCTTGTGCCGCGTCCAACAGTGACCTTTTTCTTCAGCATCTGCGGCTATGCTGAGGAACTTGCTGAAGCTCCTGAAGCAATTGAAAAGCCTGTAGTCCGTTGGCACATGGTAATATGCACTGGTGCTGAGGACTTTGCAGGTGTAGCTGAGGGCTTTGCTTGAGCAGAAGACCTTGAGGGCTTTGAGGAGCTGGGCCATGAGGGCATTGAGGAGCTGAGTCATGAGGGCATTGCTGAAGAAGATGGCTTCACAGCAGATTTCTTCTACATAGCCTTCTTTGGCTGATTAGCAAAGGCTTCAGCAGCAGCAGCAGCAGAATCTTTGTTGAATTTCTTCACTGCCTCCTTTGCTACCTTAGCCGATTTCCTTTGGCGCTTTGCCCACCTCTTTTGATGCTAGAGGGATCAGCTACTTGGCCTGGTGCCAATGGAGGTCTCGAGCATGGAGGATTTACTGCGTATTTCTTCATGTACTTAGGAGTGACATAGCAGTACTCCCTCCATTCCCGTGCCCATCTGCGTTCAATCTGCTGAATGCGCACCTTGCACTGATTTTTGTTTTCTCTGCCATGAGTAGCCTCATCAGGAGTGCAGTAATCTGCATAGACGTCTTCAGGGATGTTAAACGAGTGTTTGTCTCAGGCCTCTTGCCTCCCTTCTAAGGACGCTTTTCTTTGGCCATTTTCTTCAGCTAAGGATCTGAACAATAGATGTCTCTGAGGAAGTATGCAATTTTTCTTCGAGGAACACTGCAAATGAGTTAAGTTGATGAGAACCTAGTGATTCAGCAGCAGACGTGTGTACCTGTGAACAGAGTATAGGCGTGAAGAATTTGAAGAGGTCATATGCGTTCTCAAAATTTGTTTTCAAAAGGAATCAGGTTTGAGGAATTTGACCAGTGAATTCTTGAGGAATTTCATTAAGAGTTCTTGTCTTAGGTTCCAGAGTTGTATAGATTGGAAATCCACACAACTGAGGAATCTTGAAGAAAAGTACATCTTATTGAGAAAGATCAAGAACAGATGCAACTGTGGTGCTTAAGAATGTGAAGATTGAAGAATAAACATCTTTTGAAGATTTTGTGCAAATCATCAGAATCAACGAGGGTAGTAAAAGCGAGTTTTATTTACCCTTGACGAAGAATGCGACGAACAGTGAGATGAACTGTGGAAGCTCGTCCGTTCAGATCTTCCACGCTCTAACTTGGAGGAGGAAGACAGCAAGGACGGTGGTGGAGGTGAAGATTTCCGTGGCCGGCACGAGTACGATGGCGATGAGGTCGAGGCATCTAAGCTCTTCCTCACCGACGACGATGGAGATTAGCGGCGGTGCTAGGTCAGAGAGCTTGAGCGGGAGAGAGAGAGAGCTCGAGTGGAGTAAATGAGCTGAGGTGCAAGGGGAGGGGTATTTATAAGGAAGTGAAAATACTGTTCATCCAAAGAATTTGGACGAACGTGCCCCTGACTCTTGCTATCCTAGCGACATGTGTCACCCACGTACAGAGAGGTGGAGATCGTGTGAGATCGTGGGTGAGTTGTTTAATCCAGTCATGGGATGCGGAAGGATTTGAGCGGCAAAAGCCAAAAAATTAGATATGAAAATGTTAACGTTTTGTTCGCAAATTCTTCAGCTGTCAAGGACACAGTGAAGATTTTGAACGGGATTCAAATAGAACGCACATGAAGAATCTGTGAACAGACTGGGTCGAGTTTAGCATAGAGGGGGAACACACTACAAAAAAATACACTTCCGTGATGATACATGTTTTTCATAGTAGGTCGCGTTTTTGTCATGCATGTACATCCATGACGATTTTATGACATAATCAAGATAGTCATACCTGTGCTGTCGTAGAAGTGTTCCATGACATTACCAAAATTATCATCATAGAAGTGTCCACTTCCATGACGATAAATCGCGCATCACAGAAGTGCTTTCGTCAAGGGTGACCTACACGTGGCATCCATCGTAACAGAACGCCGTTAAGCTATCGGGTCCGGTTTTGGATCCGATAACCCATTAACAACCCCCACCAATGGGGATTTCCATGTGTAAAATCATCATTGGCTGGAGGAAACACGTGTCAGCTCACCGTTGGGACAGATGTCATCCACTCATTGGACCGAAGGCGCCTATGATACGTCGACACGTGGCACGGTCCAACAGAGGCCCATTCTTGTGAAAAGGTGGCCTGTTTGACTTGGTCAAATGGTGGCGGGCAGGCCCACGGAAAGCCTGTTAACGGCCAGTTCGCATATAGCCCATTTACAGCCCGCTAACCCAGGGCCTGTTACGACCTATCCGAATTAGGCCCAATAGCGTCATCTGGGCCGTCCAATATGATTCCAGCCCATTTTAAGTTCCGGTCCATGTATGGCCCATGACGTCTTTCGGCCCATATGAGGCCCTTTGTAACTCTTGGCCCATTAACGACCCGTGGTGAAACTGGCCCGTAATGAACAGTGTAACACTTTATACGGCCTATTAATCCATTGGGCCGTTTGCATCCCATGTTATCTTTCGGCCTTCTCAGGGCCCATTTATTCTTGGGCTCATTCCCAGCATTCGGTTACTTACGGCCCATTACTGTCATTTTATGCTTGCGGGCCAGATTCAGCCCGTGGTTACAGTCGGCCCGTTTGTGGCCCATTAATACGTTGGGCCGTTTTCATAGCATCATCAAATACGACCTATTAACGACGGCCCGTTATGGTCGGCCCATGAACGGACGATTCCAACTCTAGCTCGTTTACGGCCATAATGCGGTTTGTTATTGGCCCATGTTTGGCCAATCGATCATATGGCCCGTATAAGGCCCATTGTTGATACGGCCCGTAGAAGGCCCATTGTTTCTATGGCCCGTAGAAGGCCCATTGTTTCTACGGACCGTAGGAAGCCCAGTGTCACTACAGTAAATATGTAGCCCATGGTTATTGTGGCCTAGTTTTAAAAAATAGGTTATTGCGGCCACTAGCAAACCGCGGAAAAAGAACTACACTGACTATAAGCAAACAAATAAACAAGACACAAGGAAATAAATAAGCAAGCAACTTACGCTAGGCTATCACGGCTATTACACATATTACATCCACTGGGCATCAAAGTTCGCCAGCAGTGCAAATAAACGCGCCGACAAAAGAATATACAAAACTGGGAGCACTTCAGAAGGCACTAGGCCTAGCCAGGTTGGGCCCCCCAAACAGCCGAAGAAGATGATTAGACCTTAGTTGTGTCAACGATAGATGCTTCACCCGTAGCTGTACGGCATGATAGTGCGCAAGGCAGTCCTCTAACATCTTCATTACATCTTTGACTTCAAGTAGGAGATGAGCTAAAGCAAGCCTTTTCACTTTAAGTTGAGACTGAAGAAGTCGAACTGATTGAGGCAGCGACTGCACAGAGGTTGTCTCACACCTACTGGTGAGTAGCTTCACCTCACTATCTTCATCAAGACAGGACCTTGGGGTCATCTCGCTGTCCTCAAGATGGTTGGCTCACTATCTTCCCTAAAGTTCCGCCTGGCATAAGAGATACGACTCTGAAAGAGAAACAAGAAGACACGTAACAGGTTTCACAATTATATAAGCAAATAAATGGATCTGTTCTGCATAAGGAACATGTTTTTACAACTACAATTTGAAACTGGTAGTTGTTGCAAACATCCAATCAGATGTAAACAGCAAAGCAAACAGAAGTGGAGGAAATGATGCCTATCCAAATCTATACTAGAACAAAGTATGAAGGCTTGAGAAGGATAAACTTACATTACATGTTAACACGAGCTGGACAAAGCCCTTATCCATGTTGATGGAAGGATAATTCAATAAATTCCCCAATGAAAATTCTTTATAAGCATTGCCATTATTCTACATTTTGCAAAGAGTATATATAGATCAAATAATATTGGAAGAAACAGAGGATAATGAAGCTCAGGTGTAGACTGATGATACATAATCAAATAGCAATTAATTAAGTACATCGTTACAAGGCAAAAGGGAGAGAGGTACTAACAAGAGCAATGCTGAGCCCAGTATTGTTGTGAGATCATATGATCCTTTGAGCAAGGAGATTCATCTGAAATTAGTTTTCATACAAGAGAGAAGGTAAGGCACATGCAGAAATTTAGGAGTTCAAATTTTGAATTGATATCATAGACAGTACCTGACGCTGGGCTCTTAGCAGTTCTAATAGGGGTTTGGCCACTAGAGTAGGGGTAAAGTGTGGTACAGTTGGGCCTATGTTTTCTCTGGCTGCTGATCTATCTGATTTAACAGGTATCACTACCTTTTCCAAATACCTAGTTTGTACTCCTTGAGGATCTGCACTCACCCTCTTTCTTTTGGACATCTATTATGAAAGAACAACATTTGACTGGAAAAACATAGTATGACGACACATGGAATAGGTACAGAAAATGGATAGGTATGGCATATACTCATATATGATGCTTAAACTAAGCAGATGGTGTAACAAAGTAGAAGTAATGCAAGAGGTCAGATGCAAAATATGTGCGACCAATACAACCTTGCCAAGTTAGAGCAAGCACCTTGATAGGTGAATAAGATAGGCCATCCTCCACCATGCCAATTTTGTTAGCCAGTGGATTGTTCCGCAATATTCCTCTCGTGCGCCCATTCTCATATTCATTTTGATAATGTTCAATATCTGACATGCATGAAAACATAAAAACAAGTGAGATTATCTTTGTAATGCAGAAGTGATTCTAATCCAATACTACTTCCCTGTAAACCCCTTTATGCTATCTCTGCAATTCTTTTAAGAGATGCCATGTATGCTGTAATTTGGTGTGTGCATTAATATAATGTGGCCTACTACTCAAAATATGAGAGCTCCAGAAGTGATGACACTTCGCATATGGCAAATTCAACATATAGTAAAGAAGAACAAGTCGACCTGACCTGACAGATTCAAAACATACTAAGGGAGAACAACTCGACCTGACCAGTCAACCGCAAGAGAAGAGGATCGTCTTAAAGAAGAGCAGAAGAGCAAGCAGATTGAAGATATTAGAAGTCTTTTAATACAATGTCGGTTGGCCACCCATGATGAACCAGAGTGCACAGAGAAATACTATTCTTTCTGGTCTCTCCATATGTGGCTCACATGCATTTTGAAACTAAAGTAGGAACATTTAGCTGACCAATTAAAGAACTCTTAGTTTTACTAATATCAGCATAATATCAGATATGAACAACTAAGCTTGTTTAGCTCGATGGGTGGAGCTGTGCTATTACGACACGAACCACATAGGCTGATCGTGGTCATCATAAAATGGGGAAACCATAAGCATGATTAGTATAGTGTTAACCGTGGCAGTGGGATGGCAGATCTGAAGCTGCAAACCGCACAAAGGGTAGTTAGCAACCGATGTTTGCTTTGAAATAACAGCTAAGATTTGGTATGGACAAGAAAGTGCAGTCAACAAGTGACAAAGAAATGCAATTCTGTTGTCTCTCTATATGTCGCGACATGCATTTGGAAACTCAAGTGGGCCTTTAGCTAACTAATTAAATGTGTCTGTTAACTAATATCAGTATCATATCACAATCATATTTGAACAACTAAGCTTTCGAATTTTGATTGTTGTGTTGTTTAGCTTGAAGGGTGGAGTAATACTAGTACGACAGAAAGCACCTACACAGATCATAGTAGAGTAGATAAAAGGGGAAAACCCTAAGCATCAAGAGTAAAATAAGGAAAGTGGAACTAGCTGGACCAGTGGGTGGCGCACATGCTTTTCGAAATGAATATAGGAACATTCGGTGACCAATTAAACGTTCTCTGTTTTAGTGATATGAGCATCATATCAGATTCGTATTTCAACATGTAAGCTTTGGGTTGAGGTCTTGAGGAGCAGTGCTAGTACGACATGAAGCACCTACGATGATGGTAGAGAATATAAAGGGGGGAAACCATAAGCTTTACGAGTATAGTGCCCGTGCCATGGCGGATCTGAAGGTGCAAACTGGACAAAGCTACTTCTTAACCAATGTTTGCTTTCAACTAGCCACTATGATTTGGTACGGACAAGAAAAGTACAGTAAACAAATTACGATCTATTTTCTGGGTGAGATCAATAACTTAAGTACATATGGAAGAGTACCACCTCTCTTGCGATGCCGTGTAGGCCTCTGCTGATACATTGAGGGTGCTACGGGTGCGATGGCTGTCGGCGGAGGGGAAGAAGACTTTAGACGGCAGAGGGCCGGGTCGGGGGATAAATCCTGTTGCCGTGGACGAGGCGGTCGTAGGAGAAGCAACGGCAAGGTGGACGACGGCGTCGATGAAGCGAGAGGACGCGATGAAAGGATCCTGGTCCAGCACCGTGGATGAGAGACATCCATCTCTTGCAGTGGAAGACGGGGTAGGGGTAGCGGCTCCGGCAAGGTGGAGGATGGGGTGGCGGACGAAGGAGGCTGGCCGCAGTGGGGAGGTTGTCGTGGCGCCGATGGTGTATGAATGGGGAAATGGAGGGGAGGGGGGATCTCAAACTTTGGGACGCGCTTCTCTGAAATGTGGGGAAGTTACGAACTTATCACCCGTTTAAAATTTCGGTCATCACATCGGTCGGGGATAGGACGGTAATCTCGCATCTCCCAAATATTTGCCGGTAACTATTTTGGGCAAGGAGAGGGTGTTTTGCCGCCCATGGTTCGGGCCCACGGTTTGTGAACGGGGCTGACAGGTAGGGCGGTTGTGTCACGTCTGAGGGAAGTTACACATATGCCCCTATTTAAAATATTAGCCTACATCGATTTCGGACGAGGAGAGTTTGTTTTGCCGCCCACCGTGTATGAATGGGGAAATGGAGGGAGAGACACATGTCGTTCGGACGAGCTTGAATCAAATGTGTTTTTCCGCCCATGTTTGGTGCCCACCGTGTCTGAATTGGCTCAGAGGCCATCGTGTCATGTCTGATTGAAGTTACTAGTCTACCCCTATCGACAACAGTGTAAATCCGGTCGATAAGGATGTAAAGTGTCAGGGGTAGATAGTAATTTCCATCTCGCAAACACTTGCTTCGGGCAGCCCACAAATTATAGTGGGTGTTTAGCCGCGTTGTTCAAAACTTGGGAGAATTAGCATTTACGTTTGCCCTGGGCCCTGCCAAACTAAATTCAAATCCAATTTGTATTCGATTACGAATATCCACAGATAATTCTACGTTTTGTTATTTATTTCTTCAAAACCACAACAAAGATTTATTCCACCTTTACATATGATTATGATTTAGAAATGTCGTGTTCTTCGAATTCAGTAGGTTGGATACACTTTGAGTCAAACAATTATTTCATCCAATACAATATGCTCACACGAAAAACAATTCATCTTATGTCAATCATACAAGTACTGACAATTACCTCGCCTAAAAAATTCGGATCATTACAACACATGGACAACATAGGAGGTCTTGCAACATAATCCATATAGAGACATGACACAACATGCAAGTACAATAATCTAATGACAAATTCAACTGGTATCTAAAGAAGAACGGGGATTACCCTGGGCTTCAGATAGCAGAAACAGCATGACCTCCTCCATCTTCAAATGCAACATTCTTACTTCTCCAATTCTTGGGTTGCTTGAATAATGTGTGCTGCTAATTCCATAATTTCCAGCCTCAAGATAATGATTACCTCATTAATGGCAGCCACACCATCTCTTTCTGCCTCTAGTAGAGCCTCAAGAACTATAATATCTGTGCTCAGACTGCTCTCCGGCGGTGTTGCCTCTGAACTGCTACCATCTGGTAACATGGATGGTGCACTGCTTCCACAAATAGATTCCGGGGTTGTACATTGTGTCCTAGTGTGAACATCATCCTGAAAGGTTTCCGCTGGACATAAGTAATAGATAGTTATTGCATGAACCAGGCAGTAAGCTTACATGGTAAATGACATACAAATTATTGCAGAGCATGGCAAGCTATATTTAAATGGTTCGAAGCAGCATCAGCCGAAAAGAAATTAAAATGATAAGATGAAACTAGGGATGTAAGTGGCAAATAAACGACATCCGCTAGTCCTGTTTAGTTAGTTTTTGCTAGCTCCCTAGTTCATTTTCCTCAAAAAACAAAAACTCTTTTGAACTATCATACCATTAGTGGACTTTAATCAGTATTAAACGGGACCCAGTTGACATCCCTAGTTGAAAGGGAGTGTACCACCGCTATATTTAAGTTGCCAAGGCATCCAAGCAGTTGAAATAATCTGAGAAAGCACTTAACAGTGTGGCCTCATATAAACTACGAAGACAGTCTTGTGATGAAGTTCAGAGGAAAAGTTAAGGACTCAAATGAACTATGCATGCATTTCTTTACGATAGTACAGCAGGCACTGCTGACATATTGGCCAACTCAGGTATAGCGTAACAAGTAACAAGCAAGCATTCGAATCAAGCAATACAGCAAAGCAGACAACTGAACTATTTGTAATTCTGTAGGATTACAGGTTGAGGGCACAAGCCAAGAAAGCAGCCCACTCGCATTACATTTCACATGTACTAAAACACATTGGCTTACCATATGTTGTTGTGAAGCCTCCCTGCTGTTGCAATGTTCTTTGAAGATATCGTCAGCATCCCGTGGTTGCAAATCTAGTTGTTGTAGTTTATTCTGCACTCTCTATTTAGGTAAAATTAATTTTAATCACATGCACTGGTCCGAATTGATCATCAATGGTTCATCTAAACTAATGAAAGAGGGTGTGTGCATACACGACAATATATCTGCTTCCCTCTATTTTTATGCTTGTTCGAGGTGCCAGCCCCAAAAGAACAAATATTTTGCTTGATGGGGTTGGCAGCTCCATAATTAATAGAAGCATCAAATTAGTCAAGCAACTTGGAAAGATCAAGAACACAAAACAAGTAATGAACGGAGGCTCGGAGAAGTGATGTAATAGCTAGCATCAGAAAATGTAGGGTAAAACGAACAAAAAGCAGCGGAACCACATGCTAGATTGCTGATGTGTAATTAAGCATAGAGAACATTAAGCACTCTGATGGAACCAACAGGTGGCATCAGAATGACATCATTATCATAAATATAGCATGCAAGAAGTAAAATGGTAGGCAGTGATATCTAGGAAGTACGATAATACTTAGGACAAAACTAAAGCATATTAACTATATGTGCACTGGTATGTAATTTAGCACATGTAACATGTTCGCTGCCATAAGTATGCCCCTACAGGTGCAAGTAGAATAACGCGTATCATGAAAAATTGAATGATGCCCTGAAGAAATTCAAAGGTGTGGTGCTTATGCTAAGAAAGTGAACGTAGGCGCCGGCCGTTGGATAATAGTACCTGATTCTTGGCGGTGTATGGGTATCATTGTCATACTTGATAGCTAAGGATCCTCGATGGTGCTCGTGTTGCGGTTGAGTTTGGGCCGGCTATCACCGTCACTGAAGCGGCTCCGCTGCTACGGTTGCGGCGCCTGTTGACATACAAGAAAGCTCATCTGTGGTAAGTGAACAGTTGCACAATAAAGAGAAATACCGAAGGAGTACAAATCGAAATAACCCGATGAGGCTGCGGCATCAGCAAAGCAGGGCAAGCCGTGTTGAATATGGCGTCCGTGGAGCGGTCCGGTGTAGTGGACGAAGGCTTCGGTGGGCGTGTTGTACAGTGCTTTCGGTGAGGCGGCTCTATTGCGGCGGATGAGGGCTTGTAGGAAGGGCCAGCGAAGGGGCGGACAAGGGAGTCAGTGAAGGGCATACACTGTGGTGGACGAGGGCATCGGTTAAGCAGATCTGGTGCAGTGGACCATGATGGCGGTCAAGGAGATCTGGAGCGATGGACAAGCCAATCGCTGAATTGGCTCCAGTGAAGTGGTGAGTTGGTAGTTGGGGGTTCCAAGGTGCGGAATGTACATCCGGCAGGGTGTGAGGTCCACCGCTACAGCGGAGGACTAGATTCGGCGGCTTGCCGAGGTTGGGGGGGATCGGGGAGGGCAAGGGGAGGGGCTCTGGGAAAAAATGTTGGGGGCAAAGAGGGGAAAACAATGGAGTTACCAAAGCAGCCCTTTTCCGTTCATGTGGCAGGGGTAAAACAGGAATATCGCAGGGCTAAACTTTCGGGCGCGAGATATTTCGATGTGAGCGGGAAGTTTGAAAGCCTTTGGCGACTGAAATTATATTCTGCTCTTGTACGGCCGACTATGATATCATGGTTGAGAATTTGTTTGTTTTGCACACACAAAAAAAGTGCTAGTTTTGAAAATCAATGTCTCCAACTCGAAACTTAGATTGTCCATTCAATTCAAATATGGATCATTGATCTAGTACAAGCAAATACCATCATACGGTCCAATTCAAATGAAATTCCAAATGTGTTTATCCTAAATATGATGACAAAAGCAAAAATGTGTATGTGTATGAATAAAGTGGATGATTATAAAGTTTAAACATGCCTGTATGTGTATATCTCTAGGTTCAATATATGAATTTGAAATCACAAAATCCCGGCTTAAAAATATACCTCCGTTTAAATGAATTACAAAAGCTAATGATGGAGTTGAATTCCAAAATTCCAATCTTAGGTTTGTAATTCTGGTACATCAAGGTATATCACGCATGTTCAAAAGTATCATTATCTCATAGTCCAAACTGCGAAACAAATTGATCAACCATGAGTGCACACACTATTGACCGTGTATATCTCAATTACGCTAAAGTCCCTCAAATATAGACACCTCACTCCCTCGTTGCCCCCCCCCCACACACAGAGAAGTCGTTCTCTCCCCCAAACACCAACACACAAGCACATTAACACCCCTCTCTCTTCTAAAGTCCGGACCCCAATATAGGTCTCTATCACTTTGTCTCTCGGGCATGCACACATCTCTTCCCCCACTCTCTAGGTCTCCCGGCATCTCTCTTTTCCAAGCACACGCACTATGTAGAGTGTATCTTTCCCATACACACAAAATGTCGCCCCCAAATGTCTATCTCCCTAGTTATGTGGTTCTCGCACACTCACCTCACACACCACCCCCACTGCAAACAAGCACACTTTGTCTCCTTGTGCACCACTCTCCTCTTTCTATATCTCCCACATGCGGACCCGCCCTAGCTCCTTCCCTCTATACATATATGTCGTGACTCTTTCCATAGCTCCATAATGTATCATCGTTCTCTATATCACACATTTTTCTCTACACCATCAATTCTAGATCTCTCATGAAGTCCCTATCACACACACAATGACTCGCTTCCCTTGCGTCTCCGTACATAGGCCAATTTCGAACAACATCAACATTGTCTCCTATCTATATGCCATTTATGGACACAAACGACCCCCCTCTCTCTCTCTCTCTCTCACACACACACACACACACACACACACACCCCTCTCCCACCCACACTCGATGTCTCTTCCAAATAGTCTGCTCCCCCCGCCCGCACCCATGCTATCCCGCTACTACACATGTCACACCATTCCCCCTTCCCTTATACTAGGTTTAGATCATTAGTGGTATCTCTACTCCACATACACCCACTCCCTCTCACACACAAACGTGCGCACAAACGCACACAGACACGCACAAACACCCATTTATCTGGATCCTGATCTCTCCCCATGTCCGCATGTGTATCTCACACACTCACTCTCTAATTATGTATATGTGTATCCACGTTACACAACAAAAAGCCCCATGTATATGTCTCTCTCTATCCTCTACACACATAGACACAAAGAATCTGTTATCATTGCCTCAGTCTCTAGACATATCACACACGCACACACACTCTCTCTCTCTCTCTCTCTCTCTCTCTCGCAAACACGCTCAACAAGAGTTTCCCCGTGAATAACTTACCGTCTATTCATCGAGAGTCGTGGCAGTACGGCGAACACGAGACGTGAAAAAGAATAAATCTACACGTTCTTAGACTACCTAGTATGACTACTAGGACTAGAGCAAGCCAAAAAGCGCGCTGCCGTCACCCCCTCCTTATCGGCGATGATAAAACCTTTGTTTTACATAGTCGACAAGTCATTGTGCTAAGGCCCCACATGCTGAGGCGCTGAATAGAATGTAGATGCTAGTTTACGAAAACAAGTATCGATAATACGTTTGTATCTCCATACTTATATTTCTTCTCTTATAAAATCTGAGTTGGTGATGATGGTATGCGTGCCATCTTGCAATATAGACCGTCCGATCTATATCTGACGGATGGAAATTAAACTAAAAGATACCCGCAACCCTCTCCACATTTGCAGACAAGGCCTTCCCTCGTTCATCCTTATCTCCAACAACCTCATTGTTGAGCAATTAAGAAAGGAAGCATCGGGAACAAACAGGCCTGGTGGCCGCTGCCGGCGTTGTCAATCCCCATGCCACAGCTCAGTCCGACCACCAATCACCACCACGCCCCACTCCTCTTCACCTTATCTCCTATTTCTCGAGATATCATTAGTTTTTACACATGGGATTACTCCCGCATGGGTCAATCACAACAAGTGTTTTATAAAAAATGCATCTTGATGTTCCGTGCAATGCACGGATCTTGCTAGTACTCCTACAGAAGACTAAGTTGGTGATGATGGTGTGTCTGCCATCCGTCGTTTCTGACCATTAGATCTACATCTAATGACCGTGAGGTAAGTTGTTGTCTTTTCTCACCAACATCCCACTTGTCTACCAATTTGCAGAAAAGTCCACAATTAGTATCTTAAAACCAACCACATCCCTCCCTGGCCTCACCAAAACAGCCCAAGGAATATATTCTGATTGAAACATAATATATCTCTAGTGATATATGTATATAAAAATTAGAGTGTTTTGTATCAGGTTTGTGAATAAGTATTATTCTAACTATGATTCATTGCAACGCACATGAACATTGCTAGTATTTCCAACCATGCAAAAAAAATTCCTAGTATTCCATGTTTTGAGTTTTCCATCAAGTATTAGTCACTCATGGTTGATATTTACTTTGAATCATGTACACATATGCACTATTTAACTAGCCTTGCTTATTGGCTTCCAAAGCTTAACTTTCACTCCTACTTACAATATGTAGAGTATTTAACAAAAAACTACCACTTTCAACAAGCCCTAGGAAGAATCTATTGTACAAAAAATAGCAAAAACATACCCAAATTTTCTTAATCCATGCCAAAAACTACTACCTAGTACCGATTGGGTTTGTTTAAACCCATTTATGACAGGGTTGGCCCACATGTCCGTGTTGACACGACAGCTTAAACCAACACATTTTGTTTGACCATTGACACAAGGGACCCACATCTGACCTTCTATCTTGTTATTCCCCCTCAAATCATTATTTTTCCTGAACATTACTTCAAACAGTACTGATGCGTGTTTGTCGATGGCGCTGGTGATGAGTGAATTGGCCGCCGCTCTGTCGGACAGGCCGGACGCCGCGCTGGCCTCCGCACGGGTTGGCAGGCTGGCCCGTGCATGACTCACGAGCGAGTAAGCTGCCGCGCTGGCCTTCGCTCGAGCCAAATGGCTGGCCTTAGCGTGGCGCGCGCGAGTAAGCCGCCGCGCCGCGGTGCCAATCGAGCTAGCAAACCTTGCAGACAAGCAGCTGGACGGAGCTATCTTGGCTAACTAGTGGCCGCGAGCGCCGGACGGAGCTGGCATCCGGGCTGCCGCAAGATGGGCTCCGCACCGCCGGCGGTTTTGACCTTGCCTTCTGCTGGCAGCGGTAGTTGCGTCCCATGGCCGAGGATGACTAGGTGGACGGGCTGGAGGTAGGAGGTCACTCGGGGATTTTTGTGCAGACTGACATGTAGGTCCCACAAGTCATAACGCCCGGTCGAATAGAAGATGTTGACTTAATGGGCGACATGGGCCTTGTTTGGATACTCTAAGTCAGAGGTTAGAGTTAGATTCTAACCCTGAACTAACTCTAACCAAAGTGGTGTTTGGATGGCAGGGTTAGATTGATAACAAATGCTCTTTCTCAATCAATTGGTCGAGAGCAGCGCTATCTGAGGCAGACGAGGACGCGCCCATCAAGGAGCCGTGTTGGCCTCTCGCGCAGCCCACCGGCCGAATCCGCCATCCCTGCGCAAGGAGACACGCTGGTCGAGCTCAACGGGGATGGGCCGTGCAAGGAGCCGTGACTGCTTACCGGCGGGCGGACGGGCCGCAGGGAGACGACGGGGTTGGAACGGGAGGATAGGGTGAGGCTGCTGCCGGGAAAGCGAGAGAAAAATGTGTTTTTTAATGGTCTCGAGAAGAACTAACCCAAATAAGCACCTCTTGTATGGGTTAGTTTTTTTTCGGTGGGTTAGATGCACCTAACCCAAACTAACCCTCCCTGTTTTGATATTTTTGGGTTAGTTGAGTCCAAACTAACCCAAACTAACTCTAACCTATGTATCCAAACAGGGCCATGGGTTGAAACGTGCCTATAACGGCACTTTGTAGAGTAGTCGTTTCTTGATAGGGCTGGTTGGTAAGGGCATGTACAATGGTTGATAAGGTAGTCTTATCTTAAGTCTGCCACGTATGCAAGTGGTAGTAGTTTCTTGGCATTATTAGTGGTTTCTTGCATTATTAGGGGTTTCTTGTAAGGAACAATGTACTACTAGCGACAAAAGGCGATTCTAGGTTGCGTTGTACTCCAACGAGTACTACTAGTGGTCACAGGAGTGTATACCTTGTTTTGTGGGTTCGATTCCAGCCGAACGCATGGCGGCCTTTTTTTAAAATAGTAACTTTGCCGCGAGCCAATATTTTGCACGGGTAGTTTGAGTTTTGAAGTCAAACGGATGTGCGGCACCACAATCTCGGTGCACTGGATAGCCTAGCCACGTGAACAGGTTTTCCTTCCCAGCATCTCGTGGCTCGCGTGCTCGCCCTAGCCGCACCTCACTTGCAGCTTCCTCATCAGCTAGTAGCATATTTAAACTAGCGCCTCCCAATTAAGCCTATGGAGCCAGAAAAGCCTGGTGGGGCATTGGGAACTATGCAATATGGCTCTATACGTAAAGTTCTGTACTACTACTCTGTAGCTTGTGGCGTTGCACGCATGGATTTCACTCTGTTATCGGCTCTACTATAAAAGAAATTCCTCTTGACGTGTTTTTTTTGAAACGGAGGCAAAAGCCTTGCCTCATCTCATTCATGAAGAAGGAACCACTAACAAAGTTTGACGAGATCCATTACACCTCCACAAATGGAAGCGAAAAGCCTAGTCTTGATGTATCAAATAACTCAAATGTTCTGCCCCCATAGTAAATGTGTTATGTGTACGTGCAACTTGTGTGGTTGTTGCACGGGCTCCAACACGCTCTTTGAGAAAAAAAGGTGGAACAACTTTGGATATAGGTGACGTGGCGGCATCATACAGTAGCATCGTTCGCTATAGTTGTAGTACACTCCTACTAGGACGACAATTCCTATAAAACCTTGCGCTTGGCTCTTTGCCTCTTTGGGAGGTTCAACAGTTTGTACTCGTGTGTCGGATGTTGGGTTCCGGCAGACCCTTAAGGTTTGAACTCTGGGGTGCGTACGAAGATCTCTCCCGTACCGACCTACATCCGATCGTCTTGTGAGATCTAAGCTAGAAACAATGAACAACAGGAGGGACACAAGATTTATACTGGTCCGGGCCACCGTTGTGGTGTAATACCCTACTCTTGTGTGTGGTGTGGTGGATTGCCTCAGGAGCTGATGATGAACAGTACAAGGGAAGAACAGCCTCGCGAGAGGTGTTCTTGAGCTGGTGCGATGAACTGCTTGGGTGACTTCGTTCGCCCCTCTCTCTCTAATGAGCTCTCAATTTCCCCAAAACTGGATCCCTCTCTACGGTGGTGGCTAGTCCTATTTATAGAGGCCCTGGGCCTCTTCCCAAATATTGAGCGGGAAGGGCGCCAACAACAACCATTTTGAAGGGGAACATCTAGTACAAGTTATCCTGACTAAAGTTGGTCTTCGTCTGCCAAAAGCACTGGTGATGACGCTGTCTTGGGCTCCATGGTGACCTCCATCCTGTCGCTCTGCTGGTCTTGGTCTCGTTGCACTGAAATGGCAACCTTTGCCTGATGCCTCGGTACTCCACGCCTGTGCTTGCCCCCTTTGCACCAAAGAGGAAACAAGGACACTGCGCAGGCCGGCGCCCGCCTGGCCTCGATTGTCATGGCTTGCGTCACGAGCACCTCGCGAGGCACCCTGCCTTGATCTCTCCGCCTCCTCGTGAGCCTGCCTGGCAAGGCCGTTCCTGAGGAAGCGTTGTGTCGTCCGCCCCGCGAGGCTTAGCCCCTCGCGAGGGTCTTGAGTCTTGTGCTGATGAAGATGGGCCGTACTAGGCCACCACTTGAGCCACGCCGCAGGGCCGCAGGCAGGCAAGTCTGGGGACCCCGTTGCCAGAACACCGACAGTAGCCCTGACTTGGCTTAGCGGAGAAGCAAAGGGGCAAGTGCGGAGCGCCGCGGGCCTCATCAGCCTGCGGCCTTGGGCGCCACGTGACGGTTGATTGGACGTGGGCGTCTCCGCTTCCCCACGCTGCCTCGACAACCGCTTGACTGATAAAAGGCTGGCTCTGGGTTAGCCTTACCCCATTACTCTCGTCCTCCTCGCTCCAGATCCCCTTTCTTGATCTTCGCCTTTGTGCCTCCAAGATCTCCAGATTTGCCACCTTCTTTCTTCCGGTGAACGATGGCTCCCTGCAAGACTCTGGCTGGGGCTGCATCGGCCTGGTACTCGCCGGCCCTGGTCTCCCCCAATGTGACGGAGAAGAATCTCGCCGTCACACGCCAGATGGAGGCGTTGCAGATCAACGAGATGGGGGAGACTGCGCTCCGGCTTGGCTCTGCCCGGCCGGAAGACAAGGGGAGCACCTTCTACCCCATCTTCATGCGCGCCATTATCGCTGGTCTGGTCCGTCCTTTCTCCGAGTTCTTCTTCGCCGTGCTTCGCCAGTATCAGTTGCATGCTCTGCATATCCATCCCAACTCCATCCTCCTCCAGTCGATCTTTGCCTATTACTGTGAGGCGAACATCGGGGTGGTGCCCTTTGTGGCCTTGCTGCACCACTTCTTCTCCCTCCGGGTCTCTGGCAGCAACATCTCGGCGTGCGCGATCTTTGTCGCGTACTCCAAGTCCAACGCCATGTCGAAGGCTGGGAAGAGGGCCGAGGTCTTTCGGAGCAAGTGGGTTATGGTGGACGACGGGTGCCACAACCCCCTGCTGGAGCTGCCTACCAAGCAGCCAGAAGCTGTTGAGGCATGGTCCCGCGCGAAGTTTGACGATCGGCGGGTGAAGCTGGTGCTGGAGAAGATGAACGCCGACCTGAGGCCGAGCAGCCTGAGGGCAGCGAAGCTGACCGGGGCCTCGCTCCTGATGGAGTTCCTGTCGCACCGGGTGGCCCCTCTTCAGGCGCACTCACGCCCGCTGTGGAGGCTCGCAGATGCTGACGTTGTCCTCCGCCTGAGCTTGGACACCCTGAACGACGAGGATCTGACCACGGCCCTCCGGTTCTTGGTTGGAGAGGAAGTGGCTGGCCCGGTGGATGCCCCGGTCCCTTTGTTCCTTTGCGACGACTGGAAGCTGGTGGTGGACACCATTGCCCACCTTCGACGGGGTCGACCTGGTGCCGACGGAGGATCCTGAGGGCCAGGCGGCGACGGCGACAGTGAACGTGTCCTCTGGTGAGTCCAGCGGAGAAGAGGAGGGAGATGACGACAAGGACAAGGAGCATGACTCTGAGGCGACCTTCGAGGGGACGGGGGAGACTTCTCCACGGCATAGGTCCAGCACCCTCCTCCATGCCTGACGACGACGAGGCCAACACCAGGCGGGGAGGGGAGGACGCGCCCCTGGTCCCGAGGAAGGACAGGTCCGGGCTGATCTCCTGAGGGGCTTCACCAGCCCGCGCGTCGGCCGGGGCCAACTTTAGCTCTTCAGGTGCGCCTTCTTCTACGGCCAGACCTCCCGAGGCTGAGCCCCGCAAGTGGCTTTCGGGCTTCAAGCTTGGTCGGAGTCCGTGGGATCCCGCGGTAGTCAACCAGTAAGTATCCGAACTTTGCCTTGCCCCTGTCTTTTTGCCATCAAGGCCTGACATCTTCCATTGGGTAGGTTGCTACCTGTAGCGAAGAGGCTGAAGGGAGGCGCGGTGACCCAGCCTGAGACGGGCTCGTCAGCCATGGCCGAGTCCCCCACCCGATCATTTTCGCGAGGCCAGCAGGAACGCTCCGGCGAGGAGTCAGCCCCCGTGGCCCCATTGACTCTGGAGGCACCCGTGCTTGACGCTGTCGCCGAGGTTGCCAAGACTCAGGAGGTCCCTGCCTCCCAGGTTGTGATTACGTTGTTTTCTTCTCCTCCTCCTCCACTGGCTCCTATCTCCTCTGCTGACCATGCTGCTGACGAGCTGAGTCAGCTAGGGGAGGATCTCCGGAACGCGGATCCCCGCCTGGTGGCTGGGCGCTTGGAGTTGGTCTCCGGCTGGGTTCGCTCTGATGCCTCCATCCGAGCGGCGCTGAGCCAGGCCGTGACGGCTTCCGAGGAGGAGAAGCAAGCCACGTCCCAGGCCATGGCCGCTCGCGACACAGCGTTGAAGGACGCTTCGACCATCATGGGCCGCTGCGAGACACTGGAGGGTGAGCTGGAAGGGCTGCGTGCTGAGCTCGCCAAGGAGGTTCGCGACCGCCAAGTGAAGGAGGAGGAGATGAAAGCTCGGGAGGCCGCTGTCAAGGAGCGCGACGCCGAGCTGTCAGCCGACCGCGAAGGTCTTGGTCGAGGATCCCGCGGCCTTCGCGCGCTATGAGGAGAGGGCCCTCATAGCGTTGAAAATGCTCTATGGCGGGGGCCTGGAGAAACCGCTGGCCGGAGCCAAGGAAGGCCCCGGTAAGCTGGTTCCCTTGCTCGTCGAGGCGCTTGAAGAAGTCGTGATCAGCATCGGCCCCATGGCTAAAGTCGAGGCTCGCGTCCTCTCCTCCGCAGCGCTGACGTGGATCCTCAGCCACGTCTACCTCCGCAACCCCGACTTCAACCTCGACGACCTGCTGGAGCCCATGGACGCGAAGTGCTCCGCCGCTGCTGCTGAAGCCGTCAAGGGTCAAGCGGAGGCCTTGCTCTCAAAGTTTGGTGCCTTCAACACCGCGCCCAAGAGAGGTGCTGCCGGCTTCGCAGCTCCAGGAGGTGGGGCTGTCAAGCGCGACTCTACCACGAGCGGTGGCGCTGCCCAGGGGTGATCTTCTTGCAGCCTCTTTCCTGCTTTGATTCCTGCAACATGCACCATGCCTCGTGGAGGCGTTTCAATTTGTGTCTGGTATTGTGAGAACAATATTTGGTCTGTAATATTTGCTTCTAGATTTGCTAGATTTTGCGATTTCCTTCCTATTCGCCTGTGTTTTACGTCGGCAGGGCCCGGCCCCGCGCATACCTCAGCCGCCGTTAGCCCCGACCGGATCACCACGACGGAACTAAGGAGTGAGGGGCTACATGACAAGTTAGGCTCCTGAGTCGCGATGCTCAGGAGTCCCCCTTGACGCACAAACGGCGAATAGGGAGTGGGTGGAAGAGAGGATTAGACGTTCTACGTTGGCAGGGCCCGGCCCCGCTCATACCTCAACCGCCGTTAGCCTTTCGAAACTAAGGAGTGAGGGGCTACGTGACCAGTTAGGCTCCTGAGTCGCGATGCTCAGGAGTCCCCCTTGACGCTCAAACGGGTCTTCATACCTTGGCTCCGCTCGGGGAGGGGCGTGCGACGACCATGTCCAAGGGACCTGGCTGGGTGGCGCGTGCTCGGGCGTGGCCCGGGCGCAGCCCCCGTGTCCAGCCCCCTCGCGCGGCGCTCCCGAGGGGAGACGTTGCGATGAGGCCAGACGCTGAGCTCTGGGCTCCCTGAGACTACTAGGGAAAAGGCTAGCAGCAGCGCGGGTTTTAGATGTATCAGTAGCGCGGGGATTGGCGCTACTAATAAGGCGCTACAGCTAACACATAGCAGTAGCGCGTGCTCACCGGCGCTACTGCTACACAAGTGTAGCAGCAGCGCTGTTAGCGGAAGCTCGCTACTGCTATCGCGGCTCTACTGCTAACTTTTATACACTCGCTACTGCTAATTTAAGTGGTTTTTTTTGGCATATATGTTTCGTATTTGAACATGCTTTATAGAAGAATCTTTAGCACACAGAAATGTCATCATGATACACATACAAATGCCTGCGAGACCACATATGTAATCATAGCATGTACATAGAAATAGTCTCATCATAATCATCATCCAACACAAAGTGATATCTTGTCATCATCTCGAAAATAGCGATACATGCAAGTCTCGAATACTTGCAACTACAACAACGTCATCCATCTCAACAAAGGTATACGCAAGAAGTGCTATCACTATGAGTGAGAGCGGACTATGTAGTACATGAGCTGGCGGTTACGAGTCCTCTCTTGCGCTAGCGTGAATCTCAAGTAACTAGCTTCTCCTTCTTGTCTGCTTTTGAAGCCTTTATGGCTGGCGCCCGTGAACCCATTCACTTGCGCCTGACACTCATGCCACTCGTTGTACACCCCCGGAACCTTCCCTTTGTACATGACATAGCAATTCCATCTCGCCATCAAGAAACTAGGTACCTGTTAGAGATGCATGTTCATGAAGAGGATGTACAATCATATATATGCAACAAAATAAACTAGAGCAACATCGAAAAAGAAAGGGTTAGCAACTAGATGCAACATACAGTACACAAATTAATTAACTAGAGGTACGCAAGTCATCGTACACAAACTAACAAAGTAGTGTTACGCAAGTTCGGTAGGGACCGTGGACATCACAAAGTTTCATCGCTAAAAAAAGTATACAAGTTCAACCGACACATATCATCATCATCGGCATCATAAATCACTAGAAGTTCCATCCTTCCATATCATCGAGGATGAACCCTAGCTTCTTGAACGGCGTGAGGTCTAGACGTTGCATGCCTATGCGAGTTCGGACGTCAGCTCGCGATATAGGGCCGTGGTGGAACATCCCCTTCTCATCGACGACTTCTTTCATGATGATCGTCGCAATGTCGCTTTGGATGCGAAAGAAGTCATCTCTAAGTTTATAATCCGCTTCTCCATGAGATTCTAGCCACTTGTGGATATGATCATCATTTCTGCTATTAATGTGAAGCTTTTGGTGATCCGTGTTGAACTGAATCATGAGATGGACGATGTAGAATCCATCCTTCTTGCTTGGTTTTGGGACATGGATGCAGGAGAAGTTAGTTTTATGCGTGAAACCCATCTTCTTGTTCCTTTGTTTCTTGATCTGCACGTGGCCACCTCTAAAGCTGAAGCCTTGGAGAGCATCATCTAGAATATTCATTATGTGGGTGTAGTCTTTTTTCTCGTAGTCTCTCGAAAGGTCAAAATACACGGCATGGGAGACTTGCGGGTAAAGAACGATAAGGACGGCGCGCCCATTGCTGCGGGGAAAAGACACCTCAAATTATTCCCCATATGAGAGAGAAGGAATGATTGAAATGTACGAAAGGGTTGTCCGGAACTGACTTACTTTGGATGATAAGGCACGAGGACAATTTCCCGGTCCTTATTCTGTACCATGAAATTTTGGAGGTACTCCCTAGCAGTTTCACGCTCAAAGTCGCTGAGACTAAAGAAAGACTCGTGCATGTAGTACGGATCCGCCACACAGATTTGCGAGACTTCTTCACTCTTCATGACGGAGCTCATATGTAGCGCAAAAAGGCGGACGATAGTAAAATCAAGCCGCCTTGTTAGAAACATCTCAAAGATATGGTCAAACCGCAGGAAGAACACCTCTGCGGGCCGTGTGTCGACGTAGCACTTCCCCTCAGGCACACGAGCCGCGTATGTCGGATATCCTGGATCCTTTGAGGCTAGTAGGTTTTTCTCAGTCGACAACACATGGTCGTGCAGTCTCCTGAGATCCCCTAATAGTGCCTCCAGCGGTTTCGGCGGTAGCATCGGCTCTCCCGTGAGATGGAACATGACCGCACCTTTCACGGGTACACGCTCTTCAGAATGCATCGTCTGGCTGCTATGTGCTCTGGCTTGTTTGGAGGCAGTTACCTTCCCCGATCTCTTCCTCTCCTTTTTCTTGGGCACACCTTCCAGAACCTTCCTTAACCCCTGCCCCAGTGTTCCCGGGCTAAGTACTATACGACCCTCGCGCCCGGCTAGTTGAGCCTGTGTTGAGGCGGCATCTTCAAGCGTGTCCTGTTAGGATTTCATGAAGAGAGACTTTTTGCAATCCATGCTACGACCCTGCCCGGGCATATCATCCATATCCTCATTAGCAAGCTGATAGCCCGATTCGTCATATGGTTGACTCATCATATCTATGTCACAGTCATACGCGTTTGTATTGAGGTAATCCATAGGGTCGACCTCCATCTCATCATCCATTCTCTGTTCTACAGGAGAAATTACATCAGCCAGTACTATTGCACCCCCTTCATCATGTCGTCCACCACTCTCACCCGGCACTACAGGAGCTAGTAATTGCGTAGGAGGGGTGGTGGTCTCCGCACATGCTTGTTGATGTGTGTTAGTTATTGGTGTGCTCTCGGCTGGCTCCAGACGAATAAGATTCTTCGGCCATAGCAGCACCCAATTCTTGCAGCTTCCAATCCGCGGCGGGGTCTCGTCGTCTTCTCCCACATGCTGTACTGGAGGAGGCAAATCCTTGTGCCCCGATTTCACACTGGTCAAGCTAACCCTGAAGTGCCCAGCGGGGATCGGCTGGTTGTGGAACGTGCGTTGAGAGGGGTCCATTATCATCCCCTTCCCCACGTCCACCTTCTAGCCTTTGATCAAGTAGAGTATGGTGCACGGGGTTTCTTTCGCCTGCAAACACATATGTCTGTGGCGTAAAACAACCGAAAGGCAACAAAAATGGAATATTATATATATATATATGTTGGTGCGACATGTAATTACCGTGACGGTGTCGAGCTCAGCCAAAGATGAAGGCCCACCTAGCGCGCCTGAGACTGAGGACGGGCTGCTATGAGCGGGAGCGGCTGCGAGAGGAGGGCCGTTTGCGTGAGCAAGTGATGGTGCGATGGTGTTGTTGTTCATGGAGTTGCTCCCGACGAAACTGGGCAACAGGAAATCATGTACCGTCTTGTCTGGATTTTCCTTCGCCCAGTTGATGATAACTGGAACCAAGTTAGTAGCAAAATCATTTCTGCAGGCAGTTACAGCTGCATTGATTGCCTGCTGTAGCAACTCATATTTGTCCTCGGCTGCTTTTTTCGCGTCCTCAACTGCTTTTTTCTCGACCGCAAGCTTCACCTTCGCGTCGATATCCGCCTGACTAAGCTTCTTTTTCTGCTTCTTGGCCTCCGGGCCCTCGTTGTAAAACACCTTCCACGTGGCGCCGTCTCCAGCGCCGTGCACACGACCATATAGCGGCCGCTGGTCCAAAGGGAGTCCCTTAACTTCGTTCAAGGCCCAGTTGAGAGGGGTGTTCCACTTGGGCCTCATCAGAGAAGTAGGGCTTTCGGCTGCAAGCTGGTGTTGCTTCTCCAGTAGTCTAATCAATTTCCTTGTGATCTTGTCCGTGTAAAAAACCTTTTTTCTCCTTGTCCCACTTGTAGCGGGCCCTGATGAAGTCATGCTCCAAGGGGTTGGTGAACTTCGCGAAGGGGTCTGGGAGACCTGCGGCTTCATGTTCCGCGTCCTCCTTATCCCATATGGGCCTTTTACCGAGGTAGCCACGGCTTCCGAGGCGATGCTTCCCCGTGTTCCTTTGCTGAAGGCTCTTGAATTTCGCAGCCTTAGCCTTGGCTACCTCAGTAGCGCAAGTGTCCTTGAACTTTTCGAACTCCTCTTCTGTAAGTGTCGGATTTTCCTCCAGAATCTTGGACAGGGGTTCATCATCCTCAATAGCTCGTTTCACCCTCCCTTTCCAGGAGGCCAAATCATTGTTGAACATGCCCATGGCATGATTGTTAATCTTTTTCATCTTCGGATCATCCCACGGTTGTTCTATGTTATCATCCCGATCGGGGAACTTGAATCTCTTGTGCAACTTTATTAGGAGCAACTACGTCAAATGTTCTTTACTCCTTAAGTCATCGTCGTTGATGCTCGCGCATTCTTGTAGGATGCATTCTACTTGGTTCCCATAGCACTTGCGAGGTTCTTCCGGCTCTAACAGCTCAAACTTGCCAGGTGCCATCTTTGTGATCACAAGTCGTCCAATCCCTAGTTTGTTAGGTTTTCGTATCCTCTGCTTCTTATGCTTCCTCTTTTCGGTAGCGGCATCGGGGCCGGTACCTTCCCCGCCGGTACCTTCCCCACCGGTCTCGGTGCCGCCATCGGTGCCGGCGCCGTCGGTGTCGATGTCGGCGTCAGTACCATCATCGAGGCCGACCTGCAAACCTTGCTTAGCAGTCAAATAGTCGAGGTACTCTTGTTCACCCTCATAACCCATCTCTTCTGCATCTTGGTCAGAAGGCCCAGTTTCTTCGTTGTTCGACATGTTTCTTATGATTAAGTGTCCTCATTTATTTCTAAAAGTATGAATAAATGAGAAATGACATAAAAAGAAGGGTCTTTTACATCTGTGTCCCTAACTCGAACCCACTACTCACATTTGCCCCTAATTCAAAAGCCTGCTCAAAAATGCCCCTCCGCCGTTAGGTGCCCTTACAGAAATGCCCTTCTGTCCCGTTTCCGTCTGGTCAAAGGGGTTTGACCATCTACTCGGTGTTTATTGGACATTTTGCCCCTGCCTCCATGTGCCACTTACACGTGGGACCCAGTCAAAACATAAATAAAATGAAAAACACTTTCTCTCACCCCCTCTCTCTCACACACACTTACATGTGGGCCCCTCATTTATAGAAAAAATAAAAAGTAAAAACTATCTCTCTCACCTCTCTCCCCGCCCCCCTGCCGAACGACGGGCCGACGGCGACTACCTCTCAACTCCGGCGAGAGTACTGAACGGCCACCGCCTCTGTCGCTGGCCTCCCCTGACGCCGTAGTCCTCTGTACCTCATGCTCTCTCCGCCGCCCGCCCTCGTTCCTCTCCCGCCCTCTCCCGCAAGCACGTCAGCGAGTGCCCCGTCGCCGGCGTCAGTCAAGGACGTGGCCAACGGCAACTTGAAGCGCCGCTACCTCGCCAGGAAGCTCATATGCCATGACCTTGTCCAACTAGCTGACGATTTTGACCAGAGATATCCAGCACAGAGCGCCACAACGCATCTGCCCCGCCTCTGAGCTCAGACCGCCGCCTTCGATTCGACTCCGTTGAAGCATGTCAGCCGATCCCGGCGGCTCCTATGGCATACTTATGCACCACAGAAGACTTGGGAGTCCTCCATAGCAAGCTCCATGACCTCGAGTCGTCTTCCCCATGAGCTCCGAGCTCTTCCATGGCCGCCATCATCGAAGTCATCGCTTCGGTCACCCCCGAGCCCCAGCGGCGTTGCCGTCGTGCTCCAAGTGTGCTCCCTATTGTCACACAAACAGTTCCCCTCTCTCTACCCCTCGCATGGTTGCTGCCCACTTGCGTCGCCCGGAGCCCCCGCAGGAATGGCCGCCGCCGTTTTCTCCGGCGACCATATGGTTCGACGACCACATCCCTGGATGCGGTAGAGCCACCCATATAGCCTGGTTCCCTCAGCCGTCCTCCTCACAGCATCCCGGCGTGCCTCCACCGGGGGATTTGGTCGCCGCCAGCTACCATCGACCCAATCCACAGTTAAGAATTAATTAAGGCACTAATTAAAACAAAATATTTCTGGAAAATATTAATAAGGCAATGACATGTGGGCCCAATATCTGTTTGAAAAGTCCTTTTTTCTTTTCTTTTTTTAGACTGGCCCCACATGTATGTGTGTGTGTGTGAGAGAGAGAGGGTGAGAGAAAGTGTTTTTCATTTTATTTTTTGAGAGTGGGACCCACCGGTAAGTGGCACATGGACACAGGGGGAAAAATGTCAAAGAAACGGCCAGATAGCGGTCAAAGCTCTTTGAACGGACGGTAACGGCACGGAAGGACATTTCTGTAAGGGCAACTAACGGCGGAGGGGAATTTTTGAGCAGGCTTTCGAATTAGGGGTATATCTGATTAGGTGGTTCGAGTTAGGGATAGAAATGCAAATGACCCTAAAAAGAAATCTATGTGCCAGCACTCGATATGCCAACTATGTAGCACAAATCATGCCTTTATTCACGGGAAATTTCGGCATGACCTTTGCTAAAAAACGGACATATCGAGCGCCTGAAATTCACCGGAACGAAAATGAATCAACATTCCGGCGTAACATAGGCCACTCGGATCATTTTCCAAACATGACATGTCCAAAACATGACATATACACATATCACATGTCCAGTTGAAATTTTCATATAAATTCAGCTAATTTTGAAACCTAGGTAAATTCATAACTAAATAGATAACCTAATTAGCATACTGCCCTAACTAAAACCTAAGTAAATTAACCGAAGAACCCTAGCAGAGAGAGAGGGGGGGTTTACAGAGGGTGCAGGGGCGAGGAGGCAGGCCCGACAACGGCCGGGAGGGGAGAGGAGGGAGGCGAGGGCCGACGGGTCGGGGGCGAGCGCGCCGGGGTCAGGGGCGAGCGCCGGCGCCGGGGTAGGGGGCGAGGGCCGGGTCGGGGGCGAGGGCCGGGGTCGGGGGCTAGTGCCGACGCTGGAGTCAGGAGCGAGCGCCGGGGTCGGGTCGGGCACGGCGGTGCGACGGGGGAAGAGAGAGTGGGGATTTGGGGGGAAAAGGCGGGATGAAGCAGGGCGAGTGAGAATTTTGGGTTAAGTGGACGTAGCAGTAGCGCATTTGGAAAAGGTGTATCGAGTTTGTGCAGTACTCCAAGTCCCAAACATAGACCTCGTCTTCCATACTTTCAGCAGCGGCTCCGGAGCCTTTCTCATCGTCTTTCCTGGCGCGGGGCACTCCTTCCAGTTTTTCAACAGCTCATCGATTTCGGCACCGCTCCGCTTACGTGGAGGTCCTCGATGCTCAGCGTGACCATTGAATAGATCTCCACGGTTTCTCCACGGGTCGTCCTGTTCAAGCCATCTTCGATGCCCCATGTACACGATTTTCCTAGACCCACCATCTTTCCTTGACGTTAGCTGCTGAGACGTCGTATCATCCATGCACCGCGTGCATCCGCAATATCCATGGCACACCTGGCCTGCCACATATCCGTAACCGAGATAGTCCTGCACTGTCATGATCAGCGCGGCTCTCATGTTGAAATACTCAGCTTTGCTGGCGTCCCATGTCTTGGCCGGTGTTTTCCATAACGTGTCTAACTCCTCTTGAAGTAGCCCCAGATACAAATTAATATTATTTCCTGGTTGTTTCGGCCCTTGAATAAGCATGCTCATGTGAAGGTACTTCGATTTCATGCACAACCAGGCGGGAGGTTGTACATCCATACAAACACGGGCCATGTGCTATGGTTGGTGTTCTGGTTGCCAAACGGATTCATGCCATCGGTACACGCGCCGAGCACGATGTTCCTTGCATCACATTCAAAATACTGATAGAAGCTGTTCAACGCTCTCCACTGGCTTCCATCCTTCACGTGACTCAGCTTCGGATCATCTCCATCGTCGGGCTTCTTCCTGTCCGCGTGCCAGCGCATTAGCTTTGCTTCCTTGGGATCTACAAAATACCTCTCGAGACGGGGAGTGATCGGTAAGTACCATACAACTTTCTAGGGACATTTCTTCCCGGCCTTCTTGTATCGAGAAGCATTGCACACCGGACAGCTTGTTTTTTTCTGCGTGCTCCTTCCGATAAATTATGCAATCGTTGATGCATGCATGGTATCTAACGTGTGGCAGATCAAGAGGGCACACGATCTTCTTGGCCTCATCAACACTAGTAGGACATAGATTACCCGTGGGAAGAACATCCTTTAGGTACTTGAGATGCTCATCAAGGCTAGTGTCGGTCCATTTGTTTTTAGCCATCGTCTTCAGGAGTTGGAGCGTGAAACTCAAGCGGGTCACCTCAGGATTGCAACCATCATACAATGGAGTGTTCGCGTCTACCACCAGTTGCTCCAGCTTAGCCTCCTCTCTAGAAGCAGCTCTCTCAGTACTCGTCTCCTTGCGAAGCAATGCTTGAACATGAGGGTCCCGCACGATTGAACTTAGTACCAAGGAACTCTGCTGCGTGGAGTCCATGTCGTTCTCTCCGCCGCCATGTCCGGCCCCTTCTCCGCCGCCATGTCCGGCCTCTTCCCCGCCGCCATTATCGATCATCTCTTCATCTTGCCCCGTGTCATCATTGCCTGCCCCATCGGCATCCTCAAGATCATCATCCTCATCTTCAATTATCCACCGAGTATAGCCATCCATGAAACCAGTCATGAGCAGGTGCGCTTCGACACGACCATCGTCATGGGGGTCGAGCCAAACTATTCCTTTGCATTTTCGACACGGACATAAAACCTCTGTCCGGTTATTTTCTTTCATGTCCTGCACCGCCGACCGCAACCACCTGTCCACCATCGTTCCACTAACCATCGTCAACTCTGCACGGTAATAATAAACAAATTGATTATAAAAATGCATGCATGCATCAAAGTCATACAAAAATTTGGCATGACCTTCCCTAAAAATAGGACATATATGGATCTAGAGTTTGCCCAGAATTCGCCGAAACGGAAATAAATCGATATTTCGACAAAACATAGGCAACTCAAAAGCACAATTTGGCGTCAACTCATGCCACACACACACAATTTCCACAAACATATCACACACACGTAAACATATTTCCATTTTGCAAACGCATGAAATTTTCATCACCTCTATCTCGATCAAGATCGAGCACACGGTGGACATGATGTTGTAGGGAGATCAAAAGTGCACAAAGCTCTTCTTGAAAAAGATAGATCTAGTTAGGGGGCAAATAGGTCACTTAACTAAATCCTACATCTACCTAGCTACCTAATTTGGGAGGAGACAACTTCAACTAGTGGAGGGGAAAGGAAAAAGATAAAGGAGATGGATTAATGGAGGTGGTGTAGTTAGGTAGGAGTAATGAAGAGAGAGAAAAGTGGATAGAAGAGAGAGAGAGTAATGTGGGAGAAGTATTGAGGAAGAAGAAGAGTGAGAGTGGGAGCATGTGGGGGAGGTAGGGGGAAGGGAAGAGATGAGGGGGAGGGGAGGGATGGGTGGGGAAAAGGTGGTGGGTTGGTGCGGGTTAGCAGTAGCGCAGGAGCTAAAATGGGCTGCTGCTAAGGAATTAGCAGCAGCGCACTTTGGGCGACGGCGCTACTGCTAACAGGGACAAAAAAGTGTGCCAATTTGAAATTTAGCAGCAGCGATCTCAGAGAAAGCGCGCTACTACTACATCCGTAGCAGTAGCGCGGTTCGCGCCACCGCGCTACTGCTAAATGGAGTTAGGTGGACACCGCCGGTCGATATTTGTAGCAGCATGGTTTACACCGAGCGCGCTACTACTAGAAACTTATCAGTAGCGAGTTTTCCGCACACGCGCTACTACTAATTAGCAGCAGCGCTCCTTTTTGAGCCGCGCTGCTGCTAAGATTCTGTGTATAGGCTTTTCCCTAGTAGTGTGAGGTTGATGCAGCCGTGGGCTGCCCTCAGTTGTTTATCACCAGCGTGGAGCATAGCGCTTTCGCATGTGTACGGGCATAGCCGCTCCTCGGAAGTGTCGTCAGCCAGCGCGGAGCATGGTGCTTCCACTGGTGCGTGGGAGGGGGGCTCCCCTTTGGGAGGAGCCCCCGGGCCGTGTACAGCCCCGCCCTGACACATGGCTGGCACGGTAGGGCTATGGGAGGTGTATCTGGGCACCCGTGAGCCAGCGCGGGACTCACGAGGCCCTACCTCGAGGCGGGTTGTGCCTGGCTCTGGGCCTTTGTCGGTGGTACGTCCCTGCAAGGTGGTTAAAATGCAAATGCTCTACGTCCTCAGGTCCCGGCCCTCGAGCAAGCTCAGCCGCCACTGGTATGACAGGTCGCGATGCCATGGGTCAAGGCCAAGGGGTGAGGGCTGGAGAGACAGTAAGAGCTCCTGAGTCGCGATGCTCAGGGGGCCCCCTTTTAATGTGCAAGCGCTTTGCATGAGAGTGGAGAGGCCCGCAGTAGGCAGCAGACGATAATCACGAGCAGGCTAAGCATGAAGGAGTAAATCAACTTAGATAGATGCAGAGAAAAGCAAACGCCACTAGGTCTAGCCCGAGCGGCTTGGGGATGATGCAGCCCCAAGGGCACCCCCAACATGGTAAGCTGGAAATAAAAGAAAAACGGATACATGCCGCAGGGACAGGCCCATGCGATCTGGGAATGATGCGGCCCGGAGGGCACTCCCAGCTGAAACGAAAACTTGAAAGAAGTCACCTGATACCATTTTAGAGCGGGCGTCGGAGTAGCTGGCGGTGCGAGGTGAAGAAGCCAATCCTCACGAGCCCTCGGGGCTCCGAGCCTAGGGAGGCTCGTGTGGTCCGGGCGGCTCGGTGAGGTCCATCTCCATCTGCTCCAGGAACGCGCGATGCTTGGCCACCTGAGCTTCCAAAATGCTTCTCATCAGGTGCTGGTGGGCTGCCGCCGCGTTCGGCAGGCCGAAGGGCATGCGAACGTAGCTGTGCGGTGGACCCGGGCAATGCCCCACGCACGAAAGCCGGAAGCACTCCTGAGATGCTACTCGGTTGAGCCCTGGGTAGTCGATGCAGACGTGCAGCCCGCCATCCTCGCCTGGATGGGGAGCTACGCCGGGCAGGCGGCGGTTGCCGCGCATGACTCTCGATTCCTATAATTCTTAAGTGACCTTAGTGATGAACTCCTAAGGGTTGGGCTCTCCTTGCCTTACGCCTTCCTGAGGGAAACGTGCCGAGAAGCACGCCTCCAAGTGGTGCCCAAGCGCCTCCCTCGTGATCTTGGCAAAGTCGGTGGCTCCCCAGGAGAGAGCCCTCGAGCCCTGCCCGAGGAGGGCGCCAGGCGTGCCTTCCTATGCGATAGAGGGTGGCGCCCCTTCGATGGAAGCATGTCCAGATGTGATGCCTCCGGAGGAGCCTTCCTCCTGCGGCCTGGGACCAAGTGATGTCTTCTTCTTCTTGGGAGCTGCTTCAGGAAGATTTCCACTCTTGCTGTCTGGGTCCTCGATTGACGCGGCTTGGAAGGCGCGCTCGATGGAGCACACCGCATTCTTCTCTTCACAAGGGACCGTGATGACCCCGCCACTTCCTGGCATCTTGAGGACGTTGTAGCCGTGGTGAGTCACTACCATGAACTTGGCCAGGGCTGGATACCTGAGGATGGCATTGTATGGCAGGCGAATGTGGGCGACATCAAAGTCAATGAGCTCGGTATGATAGTTCTTGCGCTGTCCAAAGGTGACAGGAAGGCGGACTTGCCCTATCGGGACAGTGGAACCATCAGTGACTCCTGAGAAAGGCTTGGTTGGCTGAAGCTGATCATATGGCACTTGGAGATTGTTGAATTTCTCGACGGACAAGATGTTGCGCCCTGCCCCACCGTCGATGAGGGTCCTGTTAACTTGCACATTGCTGATGACTGCGGAGCAGAGCATTGGGAGGACACCGGCCGTTGCCACACACTTGAGCTGATCCGCCGAGGTGACCGTGATGGCGCATGCTGACCACCTGAGAGGGCGCGTGGCCTCAAGCTTGGGAAGGACTGCATTCACCTTGCGAGCAAACTACTTGAAGATGCGCTGAGAGGCTGGGGCCTGGGTGCCGCCCAAGATGCAAGCGATTGCACAAGGCTCCTGGAAGCCCCCAGCCCCCTCGTCCTGATGATGGTCTTCATTCCTTCGTGGTGGCGGCGGCAGAGGAGGGAGTCCTGCGTTGCCTTGCGGGCGATCCTCACGAGGCTGATCTCTCCAAGCTCCCTCGCAAGGCTGGTCCTGCCAGCGGTCCTCGCGAGGCCGATCATGCCACCCTTGGCGAGGGCCACGGTCGTCCCATTGTCCTCCACCTCTTGCTCCGCCTCGGCCATAGCCCCGATCGTTGCGCTCGGGGCGTCGACCAACATGGCCATCTCGCACGGCCCTGAGTTCTTCGCATTCGTTGGTGTTGTGGGTGTGGAGATCGTGGTACACACAGTACCGGCTGCCCTTGGATGACTCTGGCTGGTCCCTGCCGCGCTTTGTATCCGGCTCTGCTGCGAGTACAGGTACTCCCTTGTGCTTCACATCCTTGGCCTTGGCTTTCTTCTCTTCTGGGTCTGCTGCTGGGAGCTCGAGAAAGGAGAGACGCCCTTCCTCAGCCCTTGCGCACTTGCTCGCCAGGTTGAATAGCTCCAGAGACGTACACAGGTCTTCCTGGATCGCCAGCTCCTCCTTCATCTTGACGTCGTGGACGCCATCAGAGAACGCAGAGACGATGGCCTCCTCAGTCACCCTGGGGATCTTGAGGCGAGCGTTGTTGAAGCGCTGGATGTACTTTTGCAAGGTCTCTCTGGGTTGCTGCTTGATGTGGCGCAGGTCACCCACGGCCGGTGGAGGGTCACGAGTGCCCTGGAAGTTGGCAATGAAGCGAGTGTGCATCTCGTCCCAGGAGGAGATCGTGCCGAGAGGTAGGTTCAGGAGCCAGGTGCGGGCGCCGTCTTTGAGCGCCATGGGAAACCAGTTCGCCATGACCTTTCCGTCCCCGTTGGCGGCTTCGATCCCCAACTCGTAGAGCTGCAGGAACTCCATAGGGTCTGCAGTGCCGTCGTAGCGGGGAGGCAGGTCAGGTTTGAACTTGCCCGGCCAGGCGACACTGCACAGCTCGGTGGTGAAGGCGCGGCAGCCTGCGGTAACCACCGGAGCTCTCTGCTGACACAGGGCTTGCTCATGGAGATTCCCATGCGCCGCTGCCTGAAGCAGCGCGGGGTCTTGACGTGCTAGCACAGGGACACTGTCGTGGCGCGCCGGTGCCGGGAGCATGCGTGCACCTTCTTGGGGACGAGGAATTTCTTGGCAGCTCCTTTCTTGACGTGCCAGCGCCGGACGCGGTGGGTCTTGTCCTGGAGCCGCGTGCCTCGGGGCCAAGGCGCCTTCTTGGGGAAGAGGTGGCAGAGGCACCTCCTGTTCTTCACCGCCTGCGTAGGACGAAGGGCGAGTCAGTGAGAGGGATGGTGCAGGGGAGCCCCCTGTGGTGCTGACGAGCTCGGTGATGCGAGCGAGCCACTCCTCGTAGAGGTCGTCGATGGGACGGTAGTGCAGGAGCTCATGCGCCAGGAGCAACGCGGCGTGCATGTCCGTGGGGGCACGACGGGCGCGGGAGGATGAACCAGCTGGAGTCAGCGACGGGGTGGCGGTGCGGCCTTCCCGCCGCACCGAAGGGTGCAGCGACGAGGCCTGCTGCTCGTTCCCCGCTTCGCCGGTGGCGGTGCTGGCGGCAGGCGACGGGGAACGACGGGGACACCCACCGACGGGAGCCGTCTGGGCGACGCGGGCGGCGAGAGCGGCCCGACGCTCGGCGCGAGCCCGGCAAGCGTCAGCCATGGACACGACGGAAGATCGAACGCGAACAGCGGAAGAAAGATTCCGGCGCACCCCTATCTGGCGCGCCAAATGTCGGATGTTGGGTTCCGGCAGACCCTTAAGGTTCGAACTCTGGGGTGCGCACGAAGATCTCTCCCCTACCGACCTACTTCCGATCGTCTCATGAGATCTAAGCTAGAAACAATGAACAACACGAGGGACACAAGATTTATACCGGTTCGCGCCACCATTGTGGTGTCATACCCTACTCCAGTGTGTGGTGTGGTGGATTTCCTCAGGGGCTGATGATGAACACTACAAGGGAAGAACAGCCTCGCGAGAGGTGTTCTTGAGCTGGTGCGATGAACTGCTTGGGTAAGTTCGATCGCCCCCCTCTCTCTCTAATGAGCTCTCGATCCTTCCCTAAAACTATATCCCTCTCTACGGTGGTGGCTAATCCTATTTATAGAGGCCCTGGGCCTCTTCCCAAATATTGAGAGGGAAGGGCGCCAACAATGGCCATTTTGAAGGGGAACATCTAGTACAAGTTATCCTGACTAAAGTTGGTCTTCGGCTGCCAAAAGCACTGGTGATGACGCCATCTTGGGCTCCATGGTGACCTCCATCCTGCCGCTCTGCTAGTCTTCGTCTCGTTGCACTTAAATGGCAACCTTTGCCTGATGCCTCGGAACTCCACACCTATGCTTGCCCCCTTTGCACCAAAGAGGAAACAAGGACACTGCGCAGGCCGGCGCCCGCCTGGCCTCGATTGTCATGGCTTGTGTCACGAGCACCTCGCGAGGCACCCTGCCTTGATCTCTCCGCCTCCTCGCGAGCCTGCCTGGCGAGGCTGTTCCTGAGGCTTGTGTCGTCCGCCCCGCGAGGCTTGGCCCCTCACGAGGGTCTTGAATCTTGTGCTGATGAAGATGGGTCGTACTGGGCCAGCACTTGAGCCACGCCGCAGGCAGGCAAGTCTGGGGACCCCCGTTCCCAGAACGTCGACATCGTGTAAACCTTGCACTTGGCTCTTCGCCTCTTCGGAAGGTCCAACAATGATGATACTACAGTACAATATGCTTCTGGCAATCTGACACTGATTGAACTGCTGCACGTCCACCGCGAGGGCGAGGGCGAGGGAGAGGGGGAGGGCGCTGTAGTCAAAACCCTCTCCTCGTCCTGCGAGCCACCACACGTGTGGGCGAGGGAGAGGCGTAGTAAGCAAGCTTCTCCTCGTTTGGCGAGTTGACGGGACACATCAAAGCAGTACTAGTACTAGTCCATACTGCGTTCCTTTCCGGTTAATATGGCTTAATTTGAAATAAGAAAAATACACTGGCAGGCAATGTATGTAACAATACGCTCTTTACGGTCACTATATATAGTTTTGCGGTGATTATACAATCACTAGCTAATCATAGAGAACCGTATTGCACCCTACTGCCCGGCCACATAGTCGACGTGGCACTTTGTTGACTGTTTGAAATGCCACCTGGTTTTCTGGGTCCCACCTGTCAGTTGGCAGAGGAAAGAATTCAGTTAAACAAAACTTTACGCAGCCGCGACAGGAGTCCAACCATTGCGCGTGAACCACCCTAGCTGTGTATGTGAGTGCATGCACATGCACTCCCTTGGTCCTCCAACAAAGAGTGTACATCGGCTAAAAAACAAAGAGTGTAGTACATCTAGACTTCCAATGCATAGCCTTTAATCTAAATCGACATTTATTGACTAATGCACCAACTTGTGCTCTAGGTATAGGCTACATGTCTATCCTTAATTATAGCATGCAACAACCTTCATTTAATCTTCTTCTCTCAATGGTCACATGCAAACATAAGTCTGCTACTTTTGGGCGTTAATTATGCCCTGGTCAATGTGTAAATCTCTAAATGTACAGTCTTTCACGGACGTAGGGAGTAAGTTGAGCACTTGAGAGTGAGTGTGTGTGTTGCGTCGTGTGCTGTGTGCCGCATAGGTGCGTGAGTGTTGCGTGCGTGCGTGTGTACGTGTGAGTGTTGCATGTTGCATGCATGCATGCATGCATGCATGGGGCTTACTCCCTCCCATTGACATGTTCATATTTCAAGCTTCCTCTGTTCCCTCCATATGGTGATACTCCCTCTGTTCCCAAATATGGAGTAAAAGCCTCCCTCTATTCCCAAATACCTAGTATTTGTCTTTCTGGAGATTTCAACAAGTGACTACGTATGGAGCAAAATGAGTGAAATGAGCATAGAGGCATATGGTTACTGTAGAAAGGAAGTATTCACGATCCATTATTCCCCATCTTAGTCAGAGAGAACTATTCAACTAGTCTTCGCAGTGAAGTGACAATACACGCTGCAGCAGATGGGACACTTAATTAATAAGCTGAACCAGCATGTTGGTGTTATTAAATCAGCCTTACCCAGTACCGCCATCATGTTTGCCAGTAGAGCACACTTCCGCAAATACGCCTACGCACCTCTATCCTCCATTAACTGACATATGGGCCCTCTTGTGGTAGACTCACATGTCATCGGTGTAACTATTTACACTCTGAAGGACGGTATATCCTGGTAGTAGTACTAGTAGAATTGAAATTTAATGCACTTTCTTCCCCGTCTTCCACTCTTCTTCCTCCTCTCTTCTTATTCCTCATCTCTTCCCCATCATCGGCCACACAACATTTCCCCCCGCTCACTGCTCACCCGCCCGCTCCATCTTCCTTGGTAGCTCGCGCGTACCATATCCCCCCACTCACTGCTCGGCCACATGAGGAGAAGCTTCTTCGCTCGCCCGCCCGAATCCACTCCCCCGCTGGCTCGCAGGCACCGAAAACCCCTATGGCAGAACCGATTGACACGCAAAGCCGTGATTGGAATTCCCTCCCCAATGTTCACTTGGAGCAGATCTGTAATCGTATGGACCTACTCAGCACCGTCCGCCTGGCTGCATGCTCGGTGTCTTTGTATTGTCTACTCATCTGCAACCGGCTAGCTCTTTTCAAGACACCTTGCTTGCTTGTGCCCGATCCTCGCAGGTGGCCCAGACACTGACTTGACGATCCTACAGAGGTTGCCAATGGTGCCCCTCGACATGCTACCACTACCTGTCTGACTGTCCTTCATGCTCGACCACTACTGGACGGGCATGAAGGCCAACTGGATCGTCCTCATCCACCAATCTAGTAGTCCGTGGCATCTCGTGGATATCTACACCCAGCGAGAGATCACCATCCCATCATTGGATACCGCCGCCATCAAGCCTCGCGGCCCGCCGGACACTCCTGCCTACTGCGCACGAGACGGGTCAAGCTTTTGGCCCGACCTCTGTTTGCTGAAAGTTGTAATCTGCAAAGTGCCCAAACCATCAGAAGACTACATGGATTACAAGCTCATTGCCTTGTTCAACATGGTTATGTCTCATCGTCAATCCTGTTGAGGCAACATTTCTGTCTGATGCTATAGTGCACGATGGCATCGTTTACGCGGTCGACGCACAGATTGGCTGCCTATACTGGTGGAATCTATCGTCGTGTAATTGTTCTATCTCATCTCATCTTTACCTTATGAATACGACTGCCTGTTCATTGTTACAAATTTAGAATAGATAGTATGTCTATAACCACATCATTGCTATATGTTCCTCTCATTTCCTAGATTTTTATGACCACACATGTTCTTGTTAGAGTTGATATGATAACAATTGGCATCTAATGATTGTTAGAATAGATATTATGAAAATAACATCATGATTGCTATATGTTACTCTCATTTCCCAGATTTTTATAACAATACATGTTATTGCTTAGAGTTGATATGAGAACAGTAGTAGTAAGTGCTATGATAGAATATGAGTAGGCTCTGTCATAGCTGTTTTCCTCTCATTGTTACATGATGTTTGAACCATGACATATTCTTAGAATATGAAAGCCATTGGCTTATTTTTTTAACTTGGGGTATGATTATGACCACAACATTGCAATTCTCTGTCTATGATATGTGTCACTGATATAATAATCTTACTTCCACACATACTTTGAACATGATTATTCATTTTTGTCCTTTTGGTCTCTAGTTTTAATTGTTGCAGCAGACGCAGATGCGCTGGCCTTCATTATTCCACGACCTGGAATCATACCAGCCGATGGGTGGTGGTTTATCGCTCGTTCAGCTGACGGCGATCATTTGATGCTCATTCGCACGTACCATTGACCAAACCATTACATCAAACCACATGCAGTACAATGCCTGGGGCGTTCGTGACATTGATGGCTATGACTGCTCCATGTTCGAGAAAGATCCTAGCTCTGTTGGGCCAGGCGTATTCAACTGGAGGCGGGTTTACAGCCCCGGCAACCACTCCATGTTCCTCGGGCTCAATTATCCGATCATCCAACCAATCATCGATCATATCACCGGCGATGATTACCGTCCTACGCAACTTCCATTCGCCAGGGGGGGCTGTGTTTACACATCATACTATGGGTTTCATGAGTCACCATATCTAGAGATTCGTCGACACAGCTTGTTGCCAGATAATCTTCAGTGTGTGAAAGGCATCAAGCTTCCATGTGATGGATCGCTTTTGCAAACCCGACATGCGGCGATGTGATTCATGCCAACAGCAAATATGCACAACTTGATTCGTGCTGATATCTAGGCTGAGCCATGTATTCTGCTGCTGTAGCACAACCCTCTTTTGTTGAATATTATGCATTGTTGTTAGTTTGAAGCACTCCTATGGTTTGAAGGATAGATACCTTTCTGGGAACAAGTGCATCCTAACTCACCTGCGTAGGATGTACTGATAATGATGATGGAGATGTTGTGTAGAAGCCATATATATATAATAACACCCTTAAGAGTCTTATTCCAATAACACCTAGGCTTATTATCATAACACTTGTACAGTGCTTCATCCACCTCAGCCGGACCGCACTACAATCCGACAAAACTATAGTAGCCCAAAGCCCAACGCCTGCACCCTACCTTCTTCCCCGCAGGAAACCATCCCTCGCTGCCCATCTTTCTTCCCCACCGCCACCCACCCCTGGCGCCCCACCACCTCCCACCTCCTGCGCCCCACCACCTCCCACCCCTGAGGCGCCCAACCGCCGGTGCCCCACCACCGATGACCCACCGCCTCCACCCGCGCGGCGCCCCATCATCTCCAACCCCGCGGCGCCCCCGGCCCGGCCACCACCCCGCGCCGCCCCGACTTACCTCCTACAGCCTTGGCGCGCTCCGGTGGAACCCCGCCCCACTGCCTCTCCATCGGCCCATATTCGCGACGGCGTCGACGCCGCACCGCTGCCCCACCACCTCACCTTATCCTCTTGGAGCTGGCCAGGGGTCGCCGGCGCTTGTTTCATATCTTCCCGATGCAACTCCAACCACCATCCCTCCTCGGCCCACCTGCCACCTCGTGGACTAGCCACCGGATCCACCCATCACCATCCTTCCGCGCGTGGCCGGCGTCGGATCCGCTCGGGGCCATTCCCTGCAAACCACCGGGTCGAGGGGCAGCTAGATTTGCCCCATTGCCGTTCTCCCATAGTTGTCCGGTGCCAGATCCGCGCCTTGTCGCCCCCACCCTCAGGGGGTGTCCTCCCTGTCAACGATTGGAGGGGGCGGTGAGCTTGGGGGTCCCGGGGACTCTACCCTCCCCGTTCCTCCACCTCCCCTCCCATCTTGCTGCATATCAACTTGTTCTTCTTCCCCTCCAATCATGAGATGCAGACCGAGCGTTGATGTTGCAGTGCGGTTCGTGGGATCACAATGCAATTTTTGTATTTCTGTTGTGAGTGGCACACCCCCAATTCTTTGTTGTACGTGCAGTTTTGGTCACGCGGCGGTGCATTTTCAGTGGTTATGCAGTGCCGGGTGTGCACACATGAAGCCCCGGTCAAATCCAAAAATTATCCACCAATGGAGTAGTCTAGCGACATGTTTGTGTGTGTTTTAGATTTTGTTTTGTTTGCAGTTCAGTAAGCTTTTACTTTAAAAAAAGATGTGTCCGTTGTGTTGTAGTGTAGTTGTTGCTCGTTTGTATCTCGTGTATTGTTCGCTGGTGATCTCGTGTGTGCCTATCAGAAGTTTGTTTCTGCTGGCAGGCGGTTCATTTTGCGAAGTACATTTTGGCATATATCTTCGTCGGGTGTTCTTGCTGTAAGTGTATGTGATTCCCTTCTAAAAAAATAAATACAAACTTTGGACATGTGCAGCTCACTAGTGTTGCTTCGCAGTCCACTTTGGCATCAACTGCGGTTCCCCTTCAACATACGTTCGACACGTGCTGATTTTTTTGTATCGAGAGGTTCACTTTGTCCCACAAAGAGGTTCACTTCTATTCGGTGCAGTGCACTACTCTCATGTTGTGTATTTCATAGCAGACGAAAGTGCACTACTTATGAGAATGATGATGTTCACTTGCACACATCCTGGAAGTGCGGAAAAATTTAGCGAAACAACTAAAAAATAATGCAGTCCACTAAGATATTTGTCACGGTTCACTTCCCTCATCTCTGCGTTCCACTCGTTCATAAAAAAAGGTTGGAAAAAAGACAACAAAAACTCGACTGAGAAAAATTTACGTCCGACAAAAGAAATCATGAAGTTCACTTGCCTGTCGGATGCAGTGCGGTTTCCTATCTGAAGGAGTGCCGTTTTCTGTTCGATGACGTTCAATCGCCGATTTGAGTGTCGCAAAAAACAGAGTGTCCGCACTTCCGTAATTTTCAAAATTGCTCTTACATCGTAAGGAATTAGAGAGAGCGTTCTACATGAAAAAGTTGCGTCTCGTCGATATCTTTCCAACGGCATATCATTCGAATCATTTCGACAAGCGGTTTGTAAAAATTTTGCGAAAAATGACCACTGTCACTCATCATCCACCGCATCATTTTCAAAATTAACTTAAAACCCTAAGGAATCTCGAAACCATTTCTACATATGAAAGTTGCGCCTTGTCCATAGCTTTCCAACGATGTATTACATGCCTTGTTTTGACAAATAGTTCAAAAACTAGAGTGAAAACAGTGCCGAAAATTGTAAATTTTTCCAAAAAACGTAATTCCGCGATTTAGTAAATTTGAAACTGTTCTTAAACCGTAATGAATTAGTGAAAATAATAGATATGAAAAAGATGTGCCTCGATGATATTTTTTCAATGGCGTATCATTTGCTTTGTTCCGACGAGCGGTTTAGAAAATATCACGAAAATATGCTCGCTGCCAGTCGTCATCCGCCGCACCGTTTTTGAAACTGCTCTTAAACCGCGAGGAATCTCGAAAAGTGTTCAACATGGCGAAGTTGCGCCTAATCTATAGTTTTCCAACGGTATATTATACGCCTCGTTCCAACAAACGGTTAAAAAACTAGATCAAAAAAGGTAGCGAAAAACACAGCGTGCAGTTTTTTGCAACGGGAAGTTCACTGGCGTGAGTACTGCAGCACACTTGATTCAAACAATGACGTGCACCTGCGTTGAGAATGCAGTGCGAAAGTGTTATAAGAATAGTTATTCTTCTAATATTAGCAGAATAGACCGTCTGTGTATATACAATTAGGCTTCAAGTGCGTACTTGTTAGTTAAACCTATGATTAAAATGTGACACTAAATACGACTAGTAAGTAGTACAGTAGCAGTACTAGTATACGTCGGTCAAATTATTAATCATGTCCACACATTGAATTGACGTGACAACATGCTGCGCGTGAGGTGACACAAGTATCCCGGCATTGTGTTCGGGTATTCTGGACTTCAGATTTGGAGTACCACTTATCTGTCGAAATCTTTCATCATTCACTTAAAACAGTCGATTGATCATACATTGAGTACTATATAACTGGAATTAACCGATGCAAGTCGAAGAAGGATTGGCCGGTGCTGCCGGCTGGCATAAAATTCGATCCCATAGATCAGGAGATGATCGAGCACCTTAAGGCCAAAGTCAGTGCTGACAGCGCGAGATCCCACCCTCTCATCAATTTGTTCATACCAACCATCGACAGCAAGCACGGCATATGCTACACCCATCCCGAGAAACTTACAGGTAAGACACCAATCGCCCGTCTACTTGCACAAACATATTCCTTTGTTTATAGCTCTATTTTTGTTTTTAGACGCAGACCACGTGAAGCAATTACAATTTGACAGTTAATAAAAAGTGAAACAAGTGACTGCAACATGCCAAAGATGTTATGAAAATGCCAACTATGTACACTAAAACCTGTATTCGACAATAATGCAGGTATCACACTGAATAGCCTAAGCAAGCATTTCTTCCAGCGCAATTCCAGGACATTCAAAAGGGGCACGTGGACACGTCGCAAGATACAGTCAGAGTGCGGCATGCATACGATGTGGCACAAGACCGGCAATACCTTGCCGGTGATGGTCAACGGCCGGCAGACGGGCAGCAAAATGGTTCTGGTGCTGCACACCAACAAGAACTTCGACCAGTAGAGGACCAACTAGGTGATGCACCAGTACCACCTCGGGGACCTGGAGCAAGAGAAGGAGCGGGAGCTGGTCCTCTGCGAGATTTTCTACCAGACGAACACTAGGGCCAGGAGTAAAAAGATTATAAGTTAGTTTGGTATTGGTACTTGTAGTACCTTGTCGTTCGTAAGTTGGTATTGTTGTTAACAATCTTTTGGTATGAACTTGGCATTTGCTTCCAACCATCATGCTGAGGGTCGACGTGGATTTAAATCTGAATCATTTGTTTTGAAACAAATATTCAGGCACCTGATTTTTATTTGATGGGTATCATAAGCATCTGCCGTTCGAATTCCCAGTTCTCCAAATTTTTGGAAACAAGTGCAAGCACTTATTATCGCAATGAAAAAACAATATCCCTGCTGCATCCCAGTTAGCAGTCTGTACTTGCAGAATTCTCTCGTTTATTGAGCAAGTATATTGTTTTTTCATGTTGACCTAGTTTCAACTGGGTTCTAGACTGCCCAGGCTTGGTTTTGTTTTTAATAGGCCCAGCCCATGATGACAACGGGGCACAAAGATCTAGCAGGTATCTACTGGCCTCTGGCCCGCCAGCGTTAGTTATATTTTGGTCTTACAACATACGTAGGCAGTTTCTTTACTGAATCAAACATACAACCCAGTTCTATTTTCCTCTTGAAACGCATGTCCTACATCCATTTTCTAATCTCTACCTATAGTTTTACTAGTTCATATACACGTATCATTATATTGAAAATACAAAAAAAATCCTTTTTCATATTATCCTTATTTTTGTTGTTGTTTTCCCTCCCAGCGTTGATTTTTTACCACTGATTTCCCCTTAAACCAACTCAATTGTCCCACATCTTATTTGCTTACAAAAACAAAATGATTTTTTTGGCAAATCAATAAGTTCTTAAAAAAATGTTTATCATTTCGGGATTACCACAGTTCAGACTCCACCGAAATATGCAAAATAAGGTTGAACTTTTTGACCGTGGCCTGTAATAAATTACTTAAGAATTAGCAAATGGGTTGGAAATTATTAAAAAATAGCAAAAGGGCTCTATATTGTGTGCCACAGATTTGGAGGCTGACTTGTAGGCCTACTAAGTTCATGCATACATAAGGTTTCTCAAAAAAGAAACATAGTCAACAATCGACTCTACCTGCGTCAGACCGTTAGAAGTCAATCTAACCGCAATCTTGCTTCTTCAGTCTCTGATCTTCCTGCCCCAGCCGCCCAAACCAGCGCCGTCGGAACCGCCTGCTCCCGCCTCCCGTGGCTGGCTATGCTACCGGGTAGGCCTCACGGCCCCGTCGTACTCGCATTCCTGGCCTGTCTATCCCTCTACTCACCCACACCTCCTGTTATTTTCTGGCGACGACAGCCGAACTAGTCAACCCTCGTACTCTCCGCCGCATGGGCAGCCACTGCCGTGTCTTCCCCGGCTCCGTGTCGTTCCCTTCATAGGCCTCACCAACGTCCACCGCTCTGGTGCTCTCAGCGCAGCATGGTCAACATGATCAACGAACGACATCCATCAGAAGTAAACTGTACATGGAGAGGCTGACAGATGAGTCCACGGCTGCACACAAGGAAATGCCTCCTTATTACGCGCAAAAAAATGATTCCTCCACCTGACATCTGGGACCCGCTGGAAGGGCCTCTGTATTTCACGAAAAAAACGTTCCCTCCACTGACAGGTCGGACCAACAAACCATAGCTTCGCACGCAAGGAAGTGCCTCCTTATTGCGCACAAAAAATGAATACCCCCGCCAGCTGGGACCCACCATAGTGGGAGGCTGACTTGTGGGCCTACCAAGTTGACGGGGACGGAGGGCTTTGTCAACTTAGTCAATGTAAGAATGGTTCTAGCTCCAGTGACCGTATGATGTCCATCCAACGGCCGTAGTGCTTCTTTGACCTCTGGTCTTCTTGCTCCAGCTACCCAAACCAGCGCCGGTCGTGCCGTGTGCTCCTGCCTCACGTGGCCGGCTGTGATGCCGCGGAGGCCTCACCGCCCCCTACTACTCCCACCGCTGGCCAGGCCATCCTACTCACCCACACCCCCTGTTATTTTGCGGCGACGACAGCCTCACACCGCAGCCGAACCAGTGAACCCTCGTACTCCTCTCTGCGTGGGCATCCACTGCCGCGTCTTCCCCAGCTCCGCATCGTCCCCTTCCTAGGCCTTGCTGTCGTCCACCGCCTTGGTGCTCTCGACGCAGCATGGTCAATGTGGTCAACGACCGACTTCCATCGGAAGAGTACTATACGTGGAGAGGCTGATAGCTGGGTCCACGGCCGCAGCAAGGAAGTGCCTCCTAATTACACAAAAAATAATGATTCCTCCACCCGACAGCAGGGACCCATCGGACGGGCAACCGTATTTTGCAAAAAAAACGTTTCCCCCTAATGCTGGGACCCACCAGCTACATCTTCGCACGCAAGGAAGTGCATCCGGGCAAAAAAACGATTCGCCCCTTGACTGCTGGGACCCACCAACTACATCTTCGCACGCAAGGAAGTGCCTGACAGTCAGGACCCACCTGGTCGAAGCGTATGTAGCGTTGTCATTCTGGTCGCGAACATGTACGTACATACTAGTCGATGTAGAGGCATGCATGTGTCGTAGTAGAGGCTTGCACGTAGCATGTATACGTACATACAACGGCCAGTGTGCAAGAAAGAAAATACGGCCACGTACATACATACGGGCGGGGTCTCAAACGCCTACTCGCGCATACGTATGGCCAGGGCTCGTGTACATGGCTAGGTCAGAACGGAGAAACAGCGCCGTCCTCGTGTTCATGGGGAGCCAACCGGCTGGGTCGGAACGGAATGCGTCGTCGTGTTCATCGGGATGGCTCGGACGGAACAGCCGATGGAGACGAGGCCTGGCATACCGCAGAACGGAGGAAACGGCCTTGTGTTCGACCGGCCACGGTCGAAACGGGATCCTGTTCATCGGGAGGGGTCTGGCATATCGCAAAACGAAGGAAACAGACTTCTATTGGACCTCCTACAGTCGAAACGGGGTCCTGTTGATCGGGAGGGGTGTGGCGTACCACAAAACGGAGGAAACAGACTTGTGTTGGAGTGCTATGGTCGAAACGGGGGTCCTATTCATCAGGAGGGGTGTGGCGTACCGCAAAATGGGACTCCACGGGATATTGTTCATGTCCACCATCGACCTCCTCCAGCCTCCACGGGCTACCGTTCATCAACCGTCGACCTCCTCCAGCCTCCACCTGCGACTGTTCATCCACGGGCTCCTGTTCATCCAGCCTCCACCGCACGCTACTCCACCGGCTACTATTCAACTAGCCCTCTCCACGGGCTCCTGTTCAACCACCCCTCCACGGGCTACTATTCATCTAGACCTCCACCGGCTATTGTTTAATCATCCCTCCACGGGGTCGTCCCGTTCATCCAGCCCCAACCGGCTCAATCGATCGGGGTCTTGTTCATCCAGAGGCAACCACGGGGTCCTGTTCATCCACCCCCACCGGGGACTACTCATCCACCCCCCAGCAACACTCACTGTTCATCAAGGGAAGGAGGCAGCAGGGCTCGATCGGCTTCAATTAGCAGCAGTAGCGAAGGAATCACTCGGGTTCAGTAACATAGCTAGTGCAATCGCTCGGGTTCATTTAGAGCCCAACGCCTCGCTCGGGTTCAGTTAGAGCTCAACGCCTTGCACCCACACGCGTACGGTACAAGAGAAACGCGCATCGCTCAGCCCCCGACCACCCACCGTAACCGGGAACTCCCCGATATTTTCCTCGCCGCTTTTACCACAGTTTTTTCCGTCATGGACGGCCCAAAGAATGTCATGCGGCTGCGTCTCCGGCCCGCCCAGGACTAAAAGCCCATTTTCTGTCATGATTTTTTGCCATAGAAGTAGGAGCCCACCACATCTGTGATGATACCAGGTTTTGTCACAATTATCGTCATAGAAGTGTCATAAGTATGACAGAACAAAATTCGTTCGGCACAAAATGTCACGGATGTGTCTTTTTTTTGTAGTGACGGGTCCGATCACATTCAGTTAGATGAAAAAAGCAACTTGAAGAATTAGCTATAAGTGAATGCTATAGAGGACATGAAAAACTCATATATATATATATATATATATATATATATATATATATATATATATATATATATATATAAATATAAATGAAGAACAATGACGGAAAGACTGAGGAAACTGCAAAGTTGAAGAATTTGAAAAACTGAAGAAATTGCAAAAATTCAAATTGAAGGTTTTCAACTTTGGTTGGTGGCGTAACCCACGTTATAAGAATGATGATTTCAAACACCGCGTACAATGTCGTAGTGTTCTGAGAATCAAATTCTTCATAATTTCTTCACACTTAGAGGGTTAGTCTTCATTGGTTGAAGAAAAACATTACTTCATGTGTTGCACATCTAAGTGATCAAGTTTGCACAAGTGTTAGGATGTGTGTCCTTTTCAAAGAACATTCGAAGATTCTAAGATATTTAGCTCACACCGCAACTTGCTAAATATCTTCTCATCCAAGGGCTTTGTGAAGATATCGGCCAACTGATCTTTAGATTTGCATGGTCGATGGAGATGTCGCCCTTCAACACATGGTCACGAAGAAAATGATAACGAATCTGGATGTGCTTTGTCTTCAAGTGCTGGACTGGGTTGTGAGCAATCTTGATAGCACTCTCATTGTCGCACTAGAGTGGCACATTCTTCACATTGATGCCATAGTCCTTGAGGGTTTGCTTCATCCATAGCAATTGAGCACAGCAAGGTCCAGCAGCAATGTACTCAGCTTCAGCAGTAGAGAGTGATACGCAGTTCTGCTTCTTCGAGGACCAACATACTAAGGATCGTTCGAGGAAATGCCATGTGCCTGATGTTGACTTGCGATCCACCCTATCACCAGCATAGTCGAAGTCATAATATCCAATGAGATCAAAAGAAGAGCCCTTGGGATACCATAATCCAAGTGTTGGAGTATGAGCTAGATATCAAATAATATGCTTCACAGCCTTATGGTGTGATTCCTTCGGTGTAGCTTGAAATCGGGCACACATGCCAAAACTAAGCATAATATCCGGCCTAGATGCACATAGATACAATAAATAACCAATCATGAAGCGGTATACCTTTTGATCGAAGTCTTTACCATTTTCATCAGTGCATAGATGGCCATTTGTGGGCATAGGGATTTTGACGCCTTTGCAATCTTGCATGCCGAATTTCCTCAACACATCCTTGATGTATTTCTCCTGGGATATGAATATGCCATTGTGTTGTTGACAAATTTGAAGACCTAAGAATAATTTCAACTCTCCCATCATGGACATTTGATATTCCTCACTCATCATATAGGAAAATTTGTCACACGCCCGAGGTGCTTGCTTGAGGCCATAGAGGGCCTTGTTGAGTCTGTAGACGTGATTTGGAAATTTTGGATCCTCAAACCTGGAGGTTGAGCAACATATACTTCTTCCTCAAGCTTACCATTGAGGAATGCAGTTTTCACATCCAATTGATGTAAGATGATATTATGATGGTTAGCATAGGCAAGCAATATGCGAATAACCTCAAGTCTAGCAACAGGTGCAATTTTTTTTATCGAAATCAGTTCCTTCAACCTGTGTGTAGCCTTGAGCTACAAGACGGTCCTTATTCCTCACCACAAGGCAATTTTCATCTTGCTTGTTGCGGCAGATCCATTTGGTGCCAATGATGTTGTGCTTGCGTGGGTCTGGTCGCTTGACAAGCTCCCACACATTGTTGAGCTCGAATTGATGCGGTTCATCTTGCATAGCTTGAATCCACTCAGACTCCATGAATGCTTCATCAATTTTGGTGGGCTCTATGACAGAGACAAATGCAAAATGCCCACAAAAGTTAGACAAATGTGAAGCTTTTGAGCGTGTGAGAGGACCTGGTGCGTTGATGTCGTTGATGATTCTCTCAATCTGCACTTCATTTGCAACGCGAGGATGAGTAGGTTGAAGAATTTGATTTGGCCCAGCAATTTCTTCGGGGCCATTTTCTTCAGTAGCACGAGCGTGATTTTGTTCACGATCCGGAATGACTTCTTCAGCAGATTGTTTGGTAGGGATGACATCCTCAGTAGCCTTGAACTTGATGCATTCCTCAGGTGACATTTCATCTAGCACAGGAGGTAGGTGCTCTCTTTGCGAGACATTAGTCTCATGGAACCTCACATCTACAGTTTCAACAACCTTGTGATGATAGGTGTTGAAGACTCTGTAAATGTGCGAGTCCTTTCCGTTACCAAGCATAAAACCCTTATGTGCTTTCGGTGCAAATTTAGAGTGGTGGTGAGGATCTCTAATCCAGCATTTAGCACCGAAGACTTTGAAATAACTTACATTGGGTTTATTATCAGTGAGGAGTTCATATGAGGTCTTTTTGAAGAATTTATGAAGATATACCCTGTTGATGATGTGGTGTGTAGTATCAATAGCATCTGGCGAGAAACTCTATGGAGTCTCGTATTCATCAAGCATAGTGCGAGCCATCTCAACAAGAGTTCTGTTCTTGCGCTCCACGACGCCATTTTGCTGAGGCTTATAGGGAGCAGATAACTCGTGAGTAATACCAAGTATAACAAGATATTCATCGAGACCAGTATTCTTGAACTCGGTTCCATTATCACTACTGATATGCTTGATCTTCACACCGAAGTTCGTAGATGCTCTTGAGGAAAATCGTTTCAAGACTTCCTGCACTTCATTTTTGTAAGTGATGATATGCACCCAGGTGTAACGAGAATAATCATCAACAATGACAAAGCCATATAATGATGCAGAATTAGTGAACATGGCATAATGAGTAGGGCCAAAGATATCCATGCGAAGTAATTCAAAGGGACGAGTAGTGGTCATGATAGTCTTAGAGGGATGCTTCGCTCTGGTGATCTTTCCAGCCTCACAAGCCCCACAAAGATGATCTTTGAGGAATTTGACACCCTTGATGCCAATGACCTGCTTCTTCTTTGCCGAGTGTGATAGAGGCAAAGGTGTCCCGTCTTTCGATGAGATGATGGATATCGCTTTGGTGGCAGTCGACTTTGACGATCCGACTACGAACGTGCGAGGACGTCGCGCCTTAGCAATCGCTAAACCAACTCCAAGAGGTTATTGACCACGCCGGAGCACGATCAACCTGACCACGAGGGTCTGTTTCCTGCGAGCAAACGAAGAACAAGCAAGAAACTGAGATTGCAATCTAGATATTGCGAATATAAGATGAAAGCTTTATTGATCAAGGTGGGGTTCTGTGACGTCTTTGTCTGGTCGTTGAACACAAACGAAGTACGCGAAGTTACAGCTATGGCGAACTTTTAATCTAAACAAAACCCAAAGTCTAAACGATGCCCTAAGGGCTGTATATATGGAGGAAGAGGGGGGAATTTCGTGGCCCTTGGTGGAGGGGTCCGAAATCAACCCTATCTCTTGTTTCCCCACACATACGGACTCTAAAAATAGCCTATACTTATGTATTTCGAAATTACATGGGCCTGGCCCAATAATAAGGTGACGCAGCACCTAAAATAGCCTCGGGACGAAATTTATGAAGTGGCATCTTGTATATTTCGTCCAAGGCTTCATGCACCCATTATGGTGGCTTCAAAGTCCTGAAATCATCACTTGTAACTCCGTTCTTGTTCCCCTTGCGCATGCCATCATCTCCATGCTTGTTCTTGCTCCAATGTTCATCCTTCTCCAAGCTAGGCCCTTCATTTGTAAGCAAAACAAATGTATCCAATTTAGGCAGCATCATATTCTCATGAACATTAGAATCATTACCAAGAAACAAAAGTACCTGGTAATTTAGTTGGCGTGCACGAGCTCTAGTAATTGGTCCAGTATGTATAGCAGCAGGGCTGTGGGTGTAACAATTGTATTGATGTCCTCATCATCCTCCCCTTCTTGAAATGAAGTCGTCCTCGACGGAAGTTCATCTTCCTCACCCAAATAAGGCTTCAAATCTGCAATGTTAAAAGTGGGACTAACCCCAAAATCTGCAGGCAGCTCAAGTTTATATGCATTATCATTTATTTTCTCTAACACCTTAAAGGGACCATCAGCACGTGGCATTAACTTTGATTTGCGCAAATCAGGAAATCTATCCTTACGCAAATGTAACCAAACAAGATCTCCAGGTGCAAACACAACATGTTTTCTACCCTTATCTCCAGCAAGTTTATATTTAGCATTCATGCGCTCAATGTTTTCCTTAGTTAACTCATGCATTTTTAAAATCAATTCAGCACGTTTTTTAGCATCAAAATTAACCTTCTCCGAAGATGGAAGAGGCAACAAATCAATAGGTGCACGAGGTAGGAAACCATACACAACTTCAAAAGGGCACATCTTAGTAGTAGAATGCAATGAACGATTATAAGCAAATTCAATATGAGGCAAGCATTCCTCCCACATTTTCTTATTATTCTTCAAAACAGCCCTAAGCATAGTAGACAACGTTCTATTGACTACTTCAGTTTGTCCATCAGTTTGGGGGTGACAAGTAGTACTAAAAAGCAGTTTAGTCCCCAACTTAGCCCATAAACATCTCCAAAAGTGGCTAAGAAATTTAGTATCACGATCTGAAACAATAGTATTTGGCACACCATGCAAGCGAATAATTTCACGAAAGAACAAATCAGCAACATTAACAGCATCATCGCTTTTATTACATGGTATAAAGTGTGCCATTTTCGAGAATCTATCCACGACAACAAATATGCTATCCCTCCCCTTCTTTGTTCGAGGTAAACCTAAAACAAAGTCCATAGATATATCCTCCCAAGGAACACTAGGTACAGGCAAAGGCATATATAAACCATGAGGATTGAGTCGTGACTTAGCTTTTTGACATGTAGTGCATCGAGCAATAAAACGCTCAACATCCCGTCTCATCTTTGGCCAAAAGAAATGTGTAGCAAGTACGTCCTCCGTCTTCTTCACGCCAAAGTGTCCCATTAATCCTCCTCCATGCGCCTCCTGCAACAACAAAAGACGAACGGAGCTAGCTGGAATGCATAGCTTGTTAGCACGAAACACAAATCCATCGTTAACGACAAACTTGTTCCACATTCTTCCTTCTTTACAATTCTGCATTACCTCTTTAAAATTAGCATCATGCACATATTGATCTTTGATGGTCTCCAAACCAAATATTTTGAAGTCAAGTTGTGAAAGCATAGTATAGCGACGAGACAATGCATCAGCAATAACATTTTCTTTTCCCTTCTTGTGTTTAATGACATCAGCAATTCAGACTAGGCCCACTCAATTTTTCAGAAAAGTATGCAACAGGTTTGCCATCTTGTAATAACACACCTCCGAATCCAATTCCACTAGCATCACATTCAAGCTCAAAAGTCTTATTAAAATCAGGAAGTTGGAGTAAAGGAGCATGTGTCAACTTATCTTTCAATACCGTGAAGGCTTCTTCCTGTGCGGTACCCCAAACAAAAGGCACATCCTTCTTTGTAAGCTCGTTGAGAGGTGCAGCAATGGTGCTGAAATCTCTCACAAAACGCCTATAGAATCCAGCGAGGCCAAGAAAACTCCTCACTTGTGTGACCGTTTTGGGCTGCGGCCAACTCTCAATAGCTTCAATCTTGGCTTTGTCAACTTCAATTCCCTGTGGAGTAACAACATAGCCAAGAAAAGATACTCGGTCGGTGCAAAAGGTGCACTTCCCAAGGTTACCAAACAAACGTGCATCACGTAGAGCAATAAAAACAACACGTAAATGTTCCAAATGTTCTTCCAAAGATCTGCTATAAATCAATATGTCATCAAAGTAAACTACCACAAATCGTCCAATGAAAGCACGTAAAACTTTGTTCATTAATCTCATGAAAGTACTAGGTGCATTAGTTAACCCAAAAGGCATGACTAACCACTCATATAATCCAAACTTAGTTTTAAATGCTGTTTTCCATTCATCTCCCAATTTCATACGAATTTGATGGTAGCCACTATGCAAATCAACTTTGGAGAATATTGTAGAGCCACTCAATTCATCAAGCATATCATCTAGCCTAGGAATAGGATGACGATAACGAATAGTAATATTATTAATGCCTCTACAATCAACACACATACGTGATGTACCATCCTTTTTCGGCACTAGAATAATAGGAACAGCACAAGGACTAAGGGATTCGCGTATATAACCTTTGTCGAGAAGCTCTTGTACTTGACGCATAATCTCCTTCGTCTCCTCTGGATTGGTACGGTATGGTGCACGGTTTGGCAGTGAAGCACCGGAAATTAAGTCAATCTGATGCTCAATCCCTCGAATAGGCGGTAATCCCGGTGGCACGTCTTGTGGAAAAACGTCAGCGAACTCCTGCAAAATTTTAGTGACAGCAGGAGGCAAAGAGGAAGGCACGTCCTCGAATGAAAATAATGCCTCTTTGCACACAAAAGCATAGCAAACAGATTTGCTAAAATCTAGCTCATCAATATCAGATTTGGTGGCAAATAAACATGCACTTTTCAATTTAATTTCAGAAGCAACACTAGATGGTTTATTATTAGGCTTCATTTGTTGCTCAAATTCTTTTGCCAGAATCTGATTTTCACTCTTATTCTTCTCCTGTTTTCCTTTATTAGCTCTATTAATATCATCTTTCAAAATGGAATCAGGAGTCATAGGAAGCAAAGTAATATTTTTATCCTTATGAACAAGAGTATAGTGATTGTGTCTACCATAGTGTACAGAATTTTTATCAAATTGCCATGGTCTACCAAGTAATAAGGAACATGCTTGCATAGGTACCACATCACAATCAACATAATCAGCATATGTAGAGATACTAAAATGCACACGAACAGTACGTGTTACCTTAACCTTGCCGCTGTTGTTGAACCATTGGATGTAGTAAGGATGTGGATGTGGTCTTGTGGTGAGAGAAAGCTTCTCCACCATCTCCATGCTAGCCAAGTTGTTGCAGCTCCCTCCGTCTATTATGACGCGCACAGAACGTTCCTTCACAACTCCCTTGGTACGGAACAAATTGTGCCTCTGATTTTGCTCAGCTTGTGTGACCTGCACACTCAAAACACGTTGAGCAACTAAACATTCATACCTGTCAGTGTCTTCAGGAGCCATGTATTGCGTCTCATGATCAGAATCATCTCCACCATGTTCTTCACGTGTAATAAGAGCTAATGTCTCCTCATCATAGTCACTAGTGGACTCATATCCACCATCCGCGGCAGCAATCATCACACGCGGAGATTTGCATTCTCTCGCATAATGACCTCCTCCCTTACAACGACGACAAATAATATCACTTGTGTGCCCTGTTGATGCCCTGGAAGAAGAAGAACTCTGTGCAGGCCCGGCAGGTGCGCTCTTGGCAGATAATGGTGGTTGTTCCTGTTTTCTTGTATCACGGCTGTAGGAGGCACCTGATTGAGGTGCTGGTGCAGTTGAAGTAGAAGATGCACGCGGCGTCCATGAGGAAGGTTGGCCTGCAGAAAAGTTAGTTCGCGCCAATGCTTGTCGATCCTGCACTTCACGTTCAGCTTTACAAGCAAGATGGAATAAACGAGTGATATTAGTGTACTCCTTATAGTCTAGAATGGTCTGAATCTCTCTATTTAATCCACCCAGAAAACGTGCAAGCATAGCTTCATTCTCCTCAATAATACCACATCGAATCATGCCAGTTTGTAATTCCTGATAATATTCTTCTACAGAATTTTTTCCTTGTCTTAAACGCTGCAATTTTTGAAGCAATTCACGTTGATAATATGGTGGAACCCAACGCGTACGCATAGCGGTTTTCAAAGCAGCCCAAGTAGTTGGAATAGGATATAATCTACAATGTTCAGACCACCAGACACATGCAAAACTAGTGAAAGCACAAACAGCAGCAGCAACCCGTCTCTCCTCGGGATATTGTAAACATGTAAAATGTTGTTCAGTTTCTAACTCCCAAGTAAGATATATATCAGGAACATATCTACCCTCAAATGTTGGAATATTCAATTTCAGTTTAGGAATATGGACATCATCTCGTACCTGAGGTGGTGGTGCAGGCCTACCATTACGAATATATACCTGAGGTCGACCTGGTGGCGGTGGTGCTGGTGGCTGCATGTAGTTCGGATTTTGATCAACCTCATCCTCATAATCTCCCACATAATCATCATCCTCCTGGGTACCAGCAGCAGCAGTAGCAGGAGCCAAAGAAGCACCAACAGCAGTAGTAGCGGCACCAGAATTTTGTCCTGGCTCAATAGGAACACGCTGTGCTCGTCCATACTGATTCGGAAGGGGGCGTAGTTGTTGTTGTTGCAGAGGTGCGACAGGTGCAGCCGGTGGTGGAAGACGCGCAAGCAGTTCATTAAATCTGTTATCGAGCTTTGTTTCGAACGTCTTCTCAAGGCCAGTAATCTTCTCCATGGCCTCTTCAAAATTGTTCAGCACATCTTGCACCTGTTCAGTCATCATTTGCTGAAACTTATCATGAAGCTCCTTGTTCGATAAGTTCTCCCGGTCAATCTTGTCGGCTTGTGATCCTGGCATGGTTAGCAGCAATAGAAACACACAATAATATGATCCTACAGACTACTAAGAAGTTTTGGTGGTGTATCACAAACCCGTCAAGCAAACCTCAAATTCTTACCAGTTCTTACCCAGCAGCAGGTGGTGATCGGCAACCGTTGTAGTCAAAACTTCTCAAAGCTTGGATAGAGCGATTACCAGGGAAAGTCAAACGCACGACGTAGATGTATGTGGAGCTGGGAAGGCTTATAATATGGTAGCAAAAAGGGTCAGCAATAATCAATTCAGAGATGCAAAGTTGAATAAACGCTCAACGACGGTACTGTGCTGGTCCTAGGCTAGACCGTGCTAGAGACGCGAGCCTAGAACACTAACAAAATCACGGCGCTGCACGTAAACAAGGGAAAAGCACACTCTCGAATTTTTTTTTCGCTCTTTTTTTTTGCGCTGCTTTTTTTTGCGCTGCTCTTTTTTTTTGCGAAAAATCACTATAATGGCGAGTGTCTCAAAACTCTTCCCAGGTCAAACTGACAGGATGGGCACGAAATTTTTGTGACCAAAAATATATTTTTTTTTGACTGCCCGGACCCAAAAACTGGAAACGGGTCAAAAAAAACTTTCTATAACGGCGACTGTCTCAATACGCTTAGAAACACCTAAAAATAGGATAGCCAGAAATTTTTTTGTCAAGTGCGTTTTCCGAAAATTTTGGGCCTAAACGGAGGGTGGTTTCCGGACTCTCTTTTTTTTTTGGAAACCAACCTCTTCTAACGACGGCAAAAGACTGCTGGAATCCGAAACCTACTCAGACAAGGAAACACGAATCGGAAATTAGATGGATCCCGAAAACAAACCTAATACGCAAGGAACTCGGATTGGTGGTGGATATATGGTGGTGGTATATGGCAGCGGTGGTGGTAGCGGTGGTAGTATATGGATATGGATCGGTGGTGGTATATGGACACGGATTGGTGGTGGTATATGGATACTGATTCGGAGCGGTGGCGGATAAGCGGTGGTGGTAGATGGCAGGGGCGATGATGATGGTGCGGCGGCGGCGTGACAACTTATGACCAGAACTCGAAACTCTAAAAGACTAGACTCTAAGACCAGCAACTAGACACGACGATGCAACCGCAAATTCAACAAAGCAAAACCCTAAAAAGATTATGCAAAGGCTCAGATTGGTTCGGATATGATGAACTAACCCTAATTTTTTTTGTGGCTTTTTCGTGGACTGTAGGTATGAAGAACAGACTCGATCTAAACTACGAAAAACTGTAAAATCTCACCGAGCAACCTGGAAATCTGATACCACTTGATAGAGGCAAAGGTGTCCCGTCTTTCGATGACATGATGGATATCGCTTTGGTGGCAGTCGACTTTGACGATCCGACTACAAACGTGCGAGGACGTCGCGCCTTAGCAATCGCTAAACCAACTCCAAGAGGTTATTGACCACGCCGGAGCACGATCAACCTGACCACGAGGGTCTGTTTCCTGCGAGCAAACGAAGAACAAGCAAGAAACTGAGATTGCAATCTAGATATTGCGAATATAAGATGAAAGCTTTATTGATCAAGGTGGGGTTCTGTGACGCCTTTGTCTGGTCGTTGAACACAAACGAAGTACGCAAAGTTGCAGCTATGGCAAACTTTTAATCTAAACAAAACCCAAAGTCTAAACGATGCCCTAAGGGCTGTATATATGGAGGAAGAGGGGGGAATTTCGTGGCCCTTGGTGGAGGGGTCCGAAATCAACCCTATCTCTTGTTTCCCCACACATACGGACTCTAAAAATAGCCTATACTTATGTATTTCGAAATTACATGGGCCTGGCCCAATAATAAGGTAACGCAACACCTAAAATAGCCTCGGGACGAAATTTATTAAGTGGCATCTTGTATATTTCGTCCAAGGCTTCATGCACCCATTATGGTGGCTTCAAAGTCCTGAAATCATCACTTGTAACTCCGTTCTTGTTCCCCTTGCGCATGCCATCATCTCCATGCTTGTTCTTGCTCCAATGTTCATCCTTCTCCAAGCTAGGCCCTTCATTTGTAAGCAAAACAAATGTATCCAATTTAGGCAGCATCATATTCTCATGAACATTAGAATCATTACCAAGAAACGAAAGTACCTGGTAATTTAGTTGGCGTGCACGAGCTCTAGTAATTGGTCCAGTATGTATAGCAGCAGGGGCTGTGGGTGTAACAATTGTATTGATGTCCTCATCAGAGTGTGTGCAAGTTCCTCATCCCAGCTTGACCAAGTCATCGATGCCATAACCAGCCTTCTGAAGCTTTTGCAAGTAGACATGTGGCAGGTTGTGGTCCTGCGGAGAAATAAACAATGTACAAGTCTCCTCTCCTAAAGCCTTCGAAGACTTTGGAATTGTCAGATTCCATTAGCACAATGCAACGATATTTTCCAAAGACAACAACCATATTAAGATCACAAAGCATTGAGACAGACATGAGGTTGAATCCTAAGGACTCGACAAGCATGACTTTGTCCATGTATCTATCCTTTGAGATTGCAACCCTACCTAGACCCAATACCTTGCTTTTACCTTTGTCAGTGTAGGTGATATGCTTCAGATGATATGGAGATAAAGCTGTGTCCATCAATAAATTCTTGTCACTGGTCATGTGATTTATACATCCACTGTCGAGGACCCACTCGGTAGCTTTGGGTTGTTCATCCCGCAGATGAATTAGTGCAACTTACGAACTCATATACCTCATCAGTGAAGAATATGATATCAATTTCATCAATAGTAATAGATATAGCAATTATGAGGACATGAGAAATGAGTAATTCATTTCTTCATGATTAGCTTGCATCCATTCAAGCACATTCATGTCTCCAGCAAATTCTTCAGACGATTGAGTTCGTCTGTAGACCTGACCCTGCATAAGAGGATAGTTCTTTTTATTCACCACCCACACCTGGAGGGGTGGCAAAGAGTTCATCATTCTGCGAGCTCCATAAGAAAAAGATGGCAGTGAAGCCAGTGCACTTTGTTTCACAGAAGAGGGGTTAGGATAAGCATATGAATAAGCAGAGAAATTCTTTGAGGACTTATGAACATAATGATTTTGAAGAATAATGCATATATTCATAGCCTTTAGACTTTCCCTGCGAAACAGAAGTGTTAGCACAATGGTGTTCATATGAGGATTTGGATCCACGTGAGGAATTTGATCTAGATGAAGAATTCAGTCCATAAGAGGACTTTGATCCATATGAAAATTTTGTTCCATATGAAGAATTTGATTTGGGGTTCCTATTCTTCACAGGTGGTGTCATGATGAAATTCACTTGAAGATTTTCAAGGCACCTTTTGGGAACCCAGATTTTCTTCAAACGGGGGCCGGTCCTGCAGTTAGTTCCAACATATCAAGCAAATACTTCACCATTCTAATTCTTGAACAATTTGTAGTTGGAGTCAAATGACTCATCAGAGGAATATGAAGATTCACAAGTAAAGCCAGATAAAGTACATGGATTTAAAGAAGGTCCTTTCGCAGCAATCCATAAGGTTTTGAGGTATTGCTCATGTTTCCAGTAGGTCCCATCAGCATTGAGTTTCCTCTCAAAGACAATACCCTCTTTCCTTGGGTTCTTGCTCAAGATCTGCTTTTTGAGCACATCACAAAGAGTCTGATGCCCTTTGAGGCTTTTGTATATGCCTGTCACATATAATTCCTTCAACCATGCATTATTGTTAGTGATACTTGTGGTATCCTCAGATGAGGAATTTGTGACCATAGAGACAGTTGAAGAATTTGCAGCAATAGAAGCATTTGAACATTCAGGTGAAGAATTAGCAGATTCACGCTCAATGCATTTCAGACATGGTGGAATAAATTCTTCCTGAGCGGAACTGATCTGTTGAGCAAGCAATGAATTGTTTTCCTTCTCAAGATCTTCATAACTCACTTTTAACTTCTCAAGATCTTGCTTTCTCTCAAGAAATTAATAAGAAAGCTTCTCATGATCAGAGAGTGTTATGATGACTTTGAAGGTTGTCAAACTTAGACTGAAGTCTCTAAAGATTATCAATCAAAGTCTTAGTTCGATTCAATTCCTCACCCAACATGTCATCGCTTTTGCCTAGCAGATTTTGAACTTTTTCAAGAGCTCTTTGTTGTTTAGTGGCAAGGGAAGCAAGTTTAGTATAGACGGGTCCAAATTCATCATCACTAGATTCAGAAAGGTAGCATTCAGTTACCTTGGCACCTTTTGCCATAAGGCATGGTGCAGAGGATGATGATTCTGGAGCAAAAGTCATCTCCTTGAGTGATTCCTTGAAATCCTCAAAAAGGATCATGACGAGTTCGATGACCTTCATAGACCTAGGAGAGTTGGTCCCAGATAAGCTTTGCATGGTTGAGATGCATGATGTTCCTGAACTGATTTTGGGACAAGCAGGAGCAGATGATGTCCTTCACAGTGAGGTTAAGTAGAGTGTACTTGCGAATATCATCAGCTTCCGCCATCTCGCATAGATCTATAAGACCAACCTAAGTGATGGTCCATAGTTCGTTGTTCATCGTCGTGAGTCACTTCTTCATCATGGCCTTCCACTTGGGATACTCATGACCGTCAAAGATGGGGCATGTCACTTTTTTCATTCCTGCAGTCGACATAACTAAAACTCGAGGTGGTTAAACCAAAATCACACAGAACAAGGGAGTACCTTGCTCTGATACCAATTGAAAGTGCGTTATATCGACTAGAGGGGGGTGAATAGGCGATTTTTACAAATTCATCACTGAGGAGCAACAACACACTAGCAGCAGAATAAGTGCTCAGATATAAGCATAACAGAGCAACAACATAGTCATCATGATGAAATGAAAACAAGCACAGAGTATAGATAGCGTAAAAACAAGATAAGTAGGCTAAAGACTATGTGACTGAAGAAATTGGATTAAGGAAATAGAGAAAGTCTTCAGTCACAGTCTTCAAACAATAATGATCAGGTTCATCAACACATGAATGAGGAAACGAAAGAGTTGAGGAAATATAACTAGTTGGCTTGGTGAAGACAATGATTTGGTAGACCAGTTCCAACTGCTGTGATAGTTGTACGTCTAGCTGGAGCGGCTGAGTATTTAAACTTGAGGACACACAGTCCCGGACACACAGTCCTCATCGTATTCTCCTTGAGCTAAAGTCACACAGACCTCGCCCAACACTCGTGGTAAGTCTTCTGGTGACTTACAAACCTTCACAGGCTTGGTCACTCGGCAATCCACAATTCCTCTTGGATGCTCAGACCATGACGGCTAACCGTCTGGAGGATACACAATCCTCAAAGGTAACAAGTGTCGGTTCCACACATGAACAATCTCTTCAGTGATGCTCAATCACAATGGGTTTGTAGGTGTTTGGGTTGTGGTTTTGGGTTTTCCTCACTTGATGATTTTCGCTCAAAGTCCTCGGAGGATGAGATGCTCTCAATGACAAGTGTCAGTTTCTCGTGGAGCAGCCAATCAGCTAGTGGTTGTAGGGGGCGGCTATTTATAGCCTAGGGAGCAACCCGACATGATAAGACATAAATGCCCTTCAATGATATGACCGTTAGGTGGGTAGATATTTTGGGACAACTAGCGCATAGCACAACAACGGTTGGATATTTGAGGTTTGAATTCCTCAGGGCTATTATGTTCCTTGCTGTGTAGGCAATCCGCACTGGCGAGTTCCTAACTCCTCAATCAAAACAAATTCCTCAGAGACTAGAAGTTCTTCATCTCTGTCACCGAAGAAATTGACTGAACAGATATGAGATTTCCAATGGCTTCACTCGAAAGGATTGGGTAGGTGTAGGATTTTGAGATGAGTATCACTTGGAAATCAGTTTCCTTAGTATTACCTCGACGATGTTTCCTATGACTCAAGAAGGAGAAAATGAAACTACAAAAACAAGAGTCTTCACGCTCCATAACCCTCGCATGAATATCCAAGTCTTCAAGGTCACACCTATTTATTCACTTTCAAAATCTTCAGGAGAACCAAAGTCTTCAGCTGAAGACATACATTTTTAGTGGTCGACTTTCATCGTAAATGTCAAACACCTCATCGACTTATAGAGCATGTGTACACTCACAAACATATTAGTCCCTTAACCTATAAGTCTTCAATACACCAAAATAACTAAGGGGCACTAGATGCACTTACATCACGATGCTCTCGAGCAAGCCTGCGGGTACGCATGGCCTGAGGTCTTCGGTAGGCGTCCGACTCCTGACCTTGGCTGGGCGCAGCGACCCGGCGTAACAATAATGACCTACCCCTGCACAGGGGTTGCGGGCACACGAAAAGCGAATGGAAGGCGACATAAGGGAGTGCAATGTTACTTAATACTCCCTCCGTTGTTATTTAGTCCGCGTATTAGCTTTGGTCAAAGTCAAGCTTTGTAAACTTTGACAAAGTTTATAAACAAAAATATTAACATATACAATAACAAATCAATCCCGTTGGATTCATTGTTGAATGTACTTTCATATCATATAGATTTGTTATGGTAAATGTTTCTATTTTTTTCTATAAACTTGGTCAAACTTTATGAAGTTTGACTTCAGTCAAACCTAATATGCAAAGTAAATAAAACGGAGGGAGTACATCACAGCGAAGTTTCTTCCAAAAATGCTTCCGCATCCCTGCGGGGTCACATTCAAAGTCTTAATAGGAAAACAAGAGCAAATAACCTAGGAGACACACCATCACTGTCGCCACTACCGTCGTCATCATCGTCAACCCCGCGTTCCTCGATCACAGGCGGACCTATGTCATCGACGGGGGCAAGCTCCACGATCAGGTCATTAACGTGATCCTCCACCCAGTCCGCCAGGGAGCGTTGGGTCGCTCTGGACAAGAGGGCTATCGTGGCCTTGAAGTCGAAGTCAGGATTGGAGCGGAGAAGGTGGCTGAAGAGTGCGAGAACATACGCGCAAGAAGGTTGCGGCTCTTCTCCTTGATGAGCTGGCATGCCTTCTCGGCTCCACCTTCGAGGCGTTCCATGACCTTGGTGAAGAAGCTGAGGTAACCGGCATCATCAGCAACAAGCGGGTTGGGGTAGTTCTCGTCGCAAATGCCGCTCAAGGCCCGGTTGGCCCTATGTCCAAGGGCCTAGAACATCTGAAGCGCTCGCGCTGCAGCACCTGGGCTCGGCTCGCCTTGTCTGAAGCTTTCTCCACGAGGGAGGAAATGTGTTCCACCTGCTTGTAGAGGAAGGATAGCTCAGCCTCGGCCGCGGCCTAAGCGTCCACCGCGGCTCTCTCACGCCGCTCCACCGTGGCTAGCTTCTCCTTGAGGTCATCGGTTTCGCCCTTCCGCTTGCCGTGCCGCTTGCAGAAGTAGGCCTCCTAGAGCTCCAGCTTTCGGTGGTATTCTCGGTGAGAGCCCTGCGGACTCCCGCCACCTTCTCTTGAATGGATCGTCGCCTCCCGGGAGGCAAGGGCGTCCTCAGCGGTGGACACATGGCGCTCCATCACCTCTAGCCGCTCACGCTCTAGGCTTTTCTCCGGCGCCTCTAGCGCCAACGTGTCCTCGAGCATACGAAGCCTCGTTTCGCCCGTGGGCGGCCTGCCCGCGGAGGCGGCGATTGTGGCTTTCTGCACCTGGACTTGTCGCTCGAAGACGACGTTTGAATCTTGAAGCTCCTTCTCGCGCCTCTCAGCCGCCTCGCACCAACAATCTGCAGCTCGAGCCTCCTCTAGGGCATGATCCCGAGCCTCCCTCACCACGGCGAGGGACTCCTCCGCCTCCATGTGAGTATCCTCGCACTGCAGACGACTAAAGTTGATGGCGACTTCTAGCTAGCGCCATTTGCATGCCAGGCATAGGTGCTCTATCTCAAGGCGCGTGTCGACATCGCCAAGCTCGACCCCAAGGCAGCCTAGCGCGCTCGCCGCCTCCTAAAGAATGCCGTGTCGGACGGTGATGCGCTTGCGTGCGAGCTCCAACACCTGGCCAGGGCTTTACTCCGCACCCCAATTGCTTGGGGAGGCGCGCAAAGACTCGCCTATCTCCAACACGGGCCCGGGGGCTGGAACTCCCTCACCCGCTCCTCCGGCCCGAGACGGGGCCCGACACAGACTCACCCTGCTACTTGAAGATGGCATCGTTGCGCGAGCCACCCAGCTACCGGCAAGAATCAGCGGGGGAGCCCTTGGCACTGCCTCCGCGATCCGGAGGCCACCCTGAAGAAGGACGCAGGGACTGCAAGCCCAAGGGCCCCCAAGGTTGGCCTCAACTCGGGTATGGGTGCCTTCTTGCACGCAATTGCGCGACTCATGAGGCAGAGGTCGCGACGGGATAGGTGCTCTCTGGTGATGACGCCCGAGACACGCCCGTTCCTTCGTCGAAGGGGAACCTGAGGAACAAGAGTCAAAGAAACATGATGCACGACGATCAAGGAAGGCAGGGTGCTTACTCGTCTGCGGCAATCCACCTCCTCCTCTTCGGGGCCCTCGTGGCCGGGCTGCAGTGGCCATCAGACTCCTTCCTCCTCCGCGATGCGCGAGGACCGAAGGGAAGTATGCTGGAGCGTGGCACGTGGCCTCCTGCTATGGGGGTGGAAGCCGTGTCCCCAGGCGAGGCGTCTCCTCTTTCGCTCGGAGGAGTGGGGACTGAGGCTTGAGGAGCGCGCGACCCAGGAAGCCCCCCTGCAGCTGTCACGGGAGCGCACACCTCAGGACCCCCGAACCCCGGGGTCACCGGTAGGGGGTTTTCATGGGGCCCCATGTGGTCTTTGGGAAGAAGCCCCCATTCGTCGAAACACGACATCTTATTAACGAAAGCTCCCCCGTTCGGGTAATTGTACAATGGGGACCCTCCTAATGGGAGCTCGGCGGGCTCCCTGCTAGTCCGGAGGTGAAGCACCCACGCAGAGTGTTGGAAGGAAGTGAAGGCTTCTGGAGCCTCATGGCGTCTTTGGGGCCGGTGAAGGCCCACATTGGGTGAAAATGGCGCTGGAGTGGGGCGATGCGCCACTGATACGTCTCCAACGTATCTACTTTTCCAAACACTTTTGCCCTTGTTTTGGACTCTAACTTGCATGATTTGAATGAAACTAACCCGGACTGACGCTGTTCTCAACAGAACTGCCATGATGTTGTTTTATGTGTAGAACAGAGAAGTTCTCGGAATGTCCTGAAAATCCACAGAGGCACTTTTTGGAATTAATAAGAATTTCTGGGCGAAAGAAATACACCAGGGGGCCCAGGGCCTGTCCACAAGACAGGGGGGCGTGCCCCCCTGTAGGGCGCGCCCCCCTATCTCGTGGGCCCCTTAGACCTCCACCGACCTCAAATCCAACTCCATATATTCATGTTCGGGGAGAAAAAAATCAGAGAGAAAGTTTCATCGCGTTTTACGACATGGAGCCGCCGCCAAGCCCTAATCTCTCTCGGGAGGGCTGATCTGGAGTCCGTTCGGGGCTCCGGAGAGGGGGATTCATCGCCGTCGTCATCATCAACCATCCTCCATCACTAATTTCATGATGCTCACCGCCGTGCGTGAGTAATTCCATCATAGGCTTGCTGGACGGTGATGGGTTGGATGAGATTTACCATGTAATCAAGTTTGTTTTGTTAGGGTTTGATCCCTAGTATCCACTATGTTCTGAGATTGATGTTGCTATCACTTTACTATGCTTAATGCTTGTCACTAGGGCCCGAGTGCCATGATTTCAGATCTGAACCTATTATGTTTTCATGAATATATGTGTGTTCTTGATCCTATCTTGCAAGTCTATAGTCACCTATTATGTGTTATGATCCGACAACCCTGAAGTGACAATAATCGGGATACTTCTCGGTGATGACCGTAGTTTGAGGAGTTCATGTATTCACTATGTGCTAATGCTTTGTTTCGGTTCTCTATTAAAAGGAGGCCTTAATATCCCTTAGTTTCTGCTAGGACCCCGCTTCCACGAGAGGGCAGGACAAAAGATGTCATGCAAGTTCTTTTCCATAAGCATGTGTGACTATTTACGGAATACATGGCTACATTACATTGATGAACTGGAGCTAGTTCTGTGTCACCCTATATTATAGCTATTACATGAGGAATAGCATCAGGCATAATTATCCATCACTGATCCATTGCCTACGAGCATTTCACATATTGTTCTTCGCTTATTTACTTTTTCGTTGCTACTGTTACAACTACTACAAAAACCCAAAAACAATTATCTTTACTTTTGCTACCGTTACCTTTATTATCATACCACTTTTGCTACTAAACACTTTGCTGCAGATACTAAGTTATCCAGGTGTGGTTGAATTGACAACTCAACTGCTAATACTCAAGAATTTTCTTTGGCTCCCCTTGTGTCGAATCAATAAATTTGGGTTGAATACTTTACCCTCGAAAGCTATTGCGATCCCCCACACTTGTGGGTTATCAAGACTAATTTCTGGCGCCATTGCCGGGGAGCATAGCTCTATTCTCTGAGTCACTTGGGATTTATATCTGTTGATCACTATGAAGAACTTGAAAGATGATCGAACTACTATTTCGCCCTCAACTACGAGGGGAGGTAAGGAACTGCCATCTAGCTCTGCACTAGATTCTCCTTCCGTTATTAGTAGGCTTGCGACACCTAAACCTGCTACTGCTATGAATTCTGATATGTCGCATGTTATTGATGATGCCACTTCTGCTATGCAGGATGAAACTACTTCTGTGCGTGATACTACTTTGCCATTAGGTGAATTTCTTGATGAACAACTTGCTAGAGTTAGGGGGCATGAAATTACTGAAGAACCTATTATTGATGATAGTGATGATGAAGGTTCTCCCAATGATTATGTATTACCTGTTGTTCCCAAGGGTTATGTTATGAATGAAGAAGCCGCTAGGGAAATCTTTGCTTGCAATGATAGATATGATCTTAAGAACAACAGTCTCTTAATGGTAGAATGAAACCTGACCCTGCTTTTGCTACTTCACCTATTTGTGTTACTGATAAGGATTATGAATTCTTTGTTGATCCTGAGATTATTACTTTAGTTGACTCTGATCCTTTTTATGGCCTTGAATCTGAAACTGTTGTGGCACATCTTACCAAGTTGAATGATATAGCTACCCTGTTTACTAATGATGAGAAGTCTCACTATTTTTATATCCTTAAGATATTTCCGTTCTCATTAAAGGGTGATGCTAAGACTTGGTATAATTCTCTTGCTCCTGGTTGTGTGCGTAGTCCCCAGGATATGATTTATTATTTCTCTGCTAAATATTTCCCTGCTCATAAGAAACAAGCTGCCTTGCGGGAAATATATAATTTTGTGCAAATCAAAGAAGAGAGTCTCCCACAAGCTTGGGGGAGGCTTCTCCGGTTACTTAATGCTTTGCCTAATCATCCTCTTAACAAAAATGAAATACTTGATATCTTTTATAATGGACTAACCAATGCTTCTAAGGACTACTTGGATAGTTGTGCTGGTTGTGTTTTTAGGGAAAGAACAGTCAACGGAGCTGAAATATTATTGAATAATATGTTGACTAATGAAAATAATTGGACTCTTCCTGAGCCAATTCCTGAAGTAATTCCTGAACCAATTGAGCCAACTCCTGAGCCTATTCCTAAATCCACTCCGAAGAAGAGAGGTGTTTTATTTCTCAGTCCTGAAGATATGCAAGAGGCAAAGAAATCAATGAAAGAAAAAGGTATTGAAGCTGAAGATGTTAAGAATTTACCTCCTATTGAAGAAATACATGGTCTTAATATACCGCCTGAAGAACCACATTGTCTTGATAACCCGACACAGGTAGTAAAGGTAAATTCTCTCTATAGATATGATAAAGTTGAATTTCCCTCTACTAAATTTCATAGCCCATGCTTAGATGAATTTGATGACTTTATGGCTAGACAAGAAAGTTTTAATGCTTATGTTAGTAGAGAGTTAAAGAATAATGCTTTCGAGATAGGACGTGTAAGTGATAATCTGGCTAGAGTTAAAGATAAACTTCACCTCGTTAGCAAATATGCTTCTATGGTTGCTACTCAAGCTGAGAAAGTACTTAAAGCTCAAAATGATTTGCTTGATGAATTGAATAATAAAAATGACTCTTCTATTAGAGTGGCTACTAGAACTGGTAGAATGACTCAGGAACCTTTGTATCCTGAAGGCCACCCTAAGAGAATCGAGCAAAATTCTCAGAGAAATAATTTAGAGGCACCTAGTTCTTCTAAAAAGAAGAAAAAGAAAGACGATAGGACTTTGCATGCTTCTAGTGAACCTACTGTAGACACACCTGAGAATCCCAATGATATTTCTATTTCTGATGCTGAAACACAATCAGGTGATGAACATGAACCTAGTGATAATGTTAATGATAATGTTCATGTTGATGCTCAACCTAGCAAAAACAATGATGTAGAGATTGAACCTGCTGTTGATCTTGATAACCCACAATCAAAGAATCAACGTTATGATAAGAGAGATTTTGTTGCTAGGAAGCACGGTAAAGAAAGAGAACCATGGGTTCAGAAACCCATGCCCTTTCCTCCTAAACCATCCAAGTCAAAGGATGATGAGGATTTTGAGCGCTTTGCTGAAATGATTAGACCTATTTTCTTACGTATGCGCTTAACTGATATGCTCAAGGTAAATCTTTATGCTAAGTATATGAAGGATATCATCACAAATAAAAGAAAGATACCGGAAGCTGAAATTTCCACCATGCTTGCTAATTACACTTTTAAGGGTGGAATACCAAAGAAACTTGGAGATCCGGGTGTACCAACTATACCATGTTCCATTAAAAGAAATTATGTTAGAACTGCTTTATGTGATCTTGGAGCCGGTGTTAGTGTTATGCCTCTCTCTTTATATCGTAGACTTGAATTGAATAAGTTGACACCTACTGAAATATCCTTGCAAATGGCTGATAAATCAACTGCTATACCTGTCGGTATTTGTGAGGATGAGCCTGTTGTGGTTGCAAATGTCACTATCTTAGCGGACTTTGTTATTCTTGATATTCCCGAGGACGATAGTATGTCTATTATCCTTGGTAGACCTTTTCTTAATACTGCAGGGGCTGTTATTGATTGCAACAAAGGCAATGTCACTTTTCATGTTAATGGTAATGAGCATACGGTACACTTTTCGAGGAAACAATCTCAAGTTCATAGCATCAATTCTATTGGACAAGTTCCAACTATTATTATTGGAGGTTTTGAATTTCCTCTCCCTACTGTCAAGAAAAAGTATGATATTCTTATTGTTGGGGATTTTCATATCCCCGTTGAGGTAACTTAGTGTTATTTGAAATTTCTTCGGTTCCGTGTTATTCGGAATGAGTTCGTTAACAAGACTTTATCAACCTTGTTAGTGGATTCATTTTGATGATCATGAGATGGATGAAACTAGAAGGCACAACCTTCTGTACCCACTTTTTACTTTCTGTTATTTAGAATAAATAAAGCAAAAATAGTATTATCTATCTGTTTTCTGAATTATCCGTGCATTAAAAAATAGTCCGAAAATAAAAGTGCTCCAAATGCCCTGCAAATTTAGTATGACTTTTCTGGAATATTTGAGGATTTTAGGCACTGAAATTACTGCAGGAGGGGCAAGCACCAGGCCACGAGAGTGGAGGGCGCCCCCCCATAGGGCGCGCCCCCTGTCTCGTGGACCCCTGGTGACCCCCCTCCACTTATGCCAGCACCCACACACTTCATCTTCTACCCAAAAAAAATCCCCATCCAGTTCAAGCACGAGTTCTAGCTCGTTTTGCTGCGATTTTCGATCTCCTTGCTCAAAGCTCCATTCACAAAACTGCTTTGGGAGATTGTTGCTTGGTGTTGGGGATATAACTATTTGTGTAAGCCGCCCAGGAGGGGCCGGGTTATGCAAAGAAGACTCATCAGAAAGAAGCCCAAGACCAAGCATGAAGATGGCGGTTCAATAAAGGGTCTGAGGCCCACAGGCGTCTTAAGGCCCATAGTGGTAAACCGCCATGATGACATGACTTGTAACATAAGGTAGAATTAACTAGTCACTGAGTCGGACATTGTCTATGAGCCAGCCGGGACTCTGTAGACCGCAGGGCGTCCACCCGTGTATATAAGGGGACGACCCGCTGGCGGCTTAGGGCAAGAAACAACTCATCGAGAACCGGGCATAGCGTATCTCGCTCCCTGGCAATACCAACCCAACTACACGTAGGCCTTACCTTCACCGTAAGGGGCCGAACTAGTATAACCCTCTCGTGTCTCTTGTCCTAATTAACCCCTTCAAGCTTCCTAGTTGCGATGGCTCCACGACTAAGTCCTTTCACTAGGACATCTGACGTGACAATTCCACGACAGTTGGTGCCCACCATGGGGCCAGCGCACGGTGGATTTGAGTTCTTGAAGGGCAACTTCAAAGGGCTCAAGGGATAAGCAGTAGGCCGGAAGACCGAGAGTCGTTGCAACAAGATCTACATCAACGATGAAGGATGGGGCCCCGACGCCGGCTCAATTGAGTACTGGTACCGGGTCCCCTTCGGCGGAATCCACGTCTTCATCGGCCGGATCGGTGAGTCGGACCCTGAGCCGGACAACTGCACCGACCTCGTCGAGACGGCTCAGTGAGTGAGACCCGCCCGAGTTCAACCCGTCATGAAGCGTGCCTTCGTGGGCTGCATCCACGGAGAGGAAGTTTCTAAAGGATCTGAAGATGGTGATGAGACAGCCATCCTCTCTGACGATGATTCGTCCGCCGGTTCAACAGATTCGCTATATCAAGTACAAGATGGTGTGCTTGGGGGTTGTTCCGATGGCCCCAGTATTCCGGACCCCTGTGAGCCGCCAAGATGGGCAGGAGTCTTCATGGCTGGGACTCAACCCGGCCAAAACTCTACAACCGCTACAACAATAACGTCCGGGTTAGGAGCGGCCGGGGCAGGAGGCCCTGTGCGCCCGCCGGCTGAGCTGCTGATAGATCTCATGGATAAACTTACGGCCCTGTTAACCGCCATGGTTATTCCTGCAAATAAAGATGAGCATGACGCGGAGGTGGCACGGGTGCGCGAGGAAATAGCTCGGGCCAAGGAGGCCTTGGCAGCTGAGGACACCAGGTTAGCCACAGAACGGGCGACTTTGGATGCACGGGCACAACGGCTAACAAGGTGATGAGGAGGAGACATCAGAAAACCCAATCCCGTTTACCTCCGGTTTATGATCCTCGTAATCTTTTTGCCACACCCGGAGCCAGCCAAAGTAACCCGCCAGATGCAAATCAGTTTATGACAGCCGGAACAGGAGGACCGGCTCAGCCTCGGGAGATGGCACCTCCTCATGGGAACATGGCACCACCCTGTTACGTGCCGATACCGCCGGGTCACTTTTCCAACCACATGGAGAACTTAATCGCAGCATCAGCGCGTTTGGCGGCTCTCCCGGTGGACGGTGATGATCCGACAGCGGTGGAGACCCGGAGGATCAGAGAACTTGTCCAGACGGCCCTGGCTCAGCAAGAGACTTATTCTTATAGCTGGGACAAGATTCATTAAACTCCTCCGCCTTGGTTAGCACCGCCTCGTCAAAACCGGAGTCCAAGTTACAGCAGGCACATGGAGTCAGAAGCTTTGTCAAGCAATGCCCAGCGCCGTAACCAGCCCGGTGGCTATAACCCGGTACAAGACCGAATACGTCAGGAGAACGAGCCGGCGGCTCAGCTAGCGGCTCAACAGACGGCTCATCAAGATTTCCCAGAGTATCCAACGACTTCCATTGAGACGGGAGTGGCTACTAGAACCAGCGGTGTTCCTTGTTTGGTGCCGGCTCTGCGTAATATACGCCTACCCAAGGACTTCAAGGGACCACGAAAGGTGCCGAATTACATGGCCGACTTACAGCCCGGAGCGTGGATCGAAAGTTATGAGATGGCCATGGAGTTGTTGGAGGTCAGCGACGCGGAAATGGCTAAGTACTTCACCATGATGTTGGATGGAACGGCCCGGTCTTGGTTAAAGGGCTTGCCGCCCCATTCCATTAATTCATGGGCAGAGTTAAAGGCCCGATTCATCCAGAACTTCAAAGACACTTGCAAGCAATCCATGTCGATTGTGGACTTGACAAATTGTAAGCAGGAGGAGGGTGAATCCACAACTCATTGGGTGTGCCGGATCAAGGAGATAATACATTCATCTGATAAGATGGATGCCGGCTGTGCAGTCCTCATGTTGGAGAAGAACTGCCGCTTTGAGCCGCTGAGACAGAAACTGGGGTGCCTTAAGCGTGATTGCAATGATATGGGTAAGCTGATGGCGGCTTTAGTTAAATATGCCGACTCTGATAGTACCAAGGATCCCGTGTCTGATGAGGAAAAGACAGGGAAGGGAAAGAAGAACGACAATGGAAAGGGTCAGCATAACCCGATGAATCAAGGAGGCAATAAGCGTAAGGCAAAGGGTAACCCGGAGTTTGTAGCCAACGCCAATGCACAGGGTAACAATCAGAGACGTAAGGACAAACCACCCCCTCGGTCTGGCGGGTCAGGCCCATCTCTTGAGCAGCTACTCAATGAGCCTTGCCCGAGACACGACACCCGAGAATGACCCGCCACCCACTTATGGAAAGATTGCACGATCATGAAGGCTTTTAAGAATTCCAACACATTTGATGGCAATCATGGGTCGGGCGGCGGCTCAGGAGCAGGCGGCTTTCATGGCCCGGGCGGCGGTTCGGGTTCCGGCTTTCACGGACATCAAGGCAGTTATAATCAACAGCAGTCTGGTCAAGGGGAGCAACAACAGCAGCAGTCGAGTTATCAAAGCCATCCGAAGCAGCTGAATAGTGGGCAGTATCATGTGTTCACCACCAGCTTGTGCAAACGTGACCAGAAGATTCATAAGAGGGCCGTGAATTCTGTTGAGCCGGCGGTTCCCCGTTATTTGAGGTGGTCAGAACAGCCCGTTGTATGGAGCAGGGCAGATCACCCCCCCCCCCCCGGCTTGATAATCCGGGTCAGTTAGCCTTGGTGGTAGCGCCTCAGGTTGGTGGATATAAATTCACTAAAGTACTCATGGACAGGGGTAGGAGTATTAATATCCTCTATTATGAGACCTTTCGACGCATGGGGTTAACTGATAAGAATTTGAAGACATCCAACACTGTTTTTCATGGAGTGGTTCCTGGTAAGTCGGCTTACCCAGTTGGCAAGATTGAACTGGAAGTGGCCTTTGGAGATGAGTATGATTCCAGGGCTGAGAAATTAACGTTTGAGGTGGTCAAAATTAGGAGTCCATATCATGCTCTGTTTGGGCGACCGGCTTATGCCAAGTTCATGGCATGGCCGTGTTATGTTTATTTGAAGCTTAAGATGTCGGGTCGCAAGGGCACCATCACCGTGCATGGAAGTCGAAAGGTAGCCCTGGAATGTGAGGACGGCGACGCGGCTTATGCTGAGTCTGTTTGTGCAGCAGAGGAACTGAAGTTTTATCAAGAAAACGTTGACCCGGCGGATATGACCTCTCTAAAGAAGCCAACCACCGAGCATGACCCGACGATGAAGTTTAAGTCGGCTGCTAAAACCAAGCTTGTGGATTTCAATCCAGGTGATTCATCTGAGCAGTTTAGTATCAGTGCCAATTTGGATCCTAAATAGGAAAGCGCGCTCATCGAGTTCATCCGTGAGAACCGGGACATCTTCGCATGGAAACTTTCTGACATGCCGGGTGTACCGAGAGAACTCGCTGAGCACACTCTCAATATTGAACTCGCTGAGCACACTCTCAATATAAGGTCGATGCCGTCTAAGCCGTTTCCCAAAAGAGCTTTGATTTTTCTAATGGTGGGAGCGAGTGGCAGACGCTCAACAACAGTCAGTTTATCCAGTAGCGGGTGGTTGGATTCAAGGCGCAAGGCGTGGAAGCCGGGCAAAGGATTTTCCTCAGCCGGAGAAGTGGCATGGCAGTAGAACCACGTCTGATTCCAATCCTTGGGATGACTCGGCAGTTCAGCATAAGGAAAAAGGCAGTCTCTCCGCCGCTGAATCGAGATGCCACCAAGTTCAAGACTGGGCCCATTGGCACGTTCATTCTGTCAGTTTAAATAGAATAGCTCTCTGAACAAAAGTAGATTGGGCTCTTCTCCTAGGCACACTTTGCAGAAAACTTGGAAGTTGCAGATATTTGACACGGAATTGGGTCCAATGTCTTGAGGTTTGAGGTCAAAGAAATGCAAAACATCCCTGAAGAATTTTCAACCGGGTGGAGCAAATCCCCGGTTCATATGATCCATAAAAACTATCACCTCCCCTTCTTTGGGTTGAGGTTTCTCCTCGGACGGGTCAGGGGCGCGATAAAATATGACCTCCTTCTTGGGCAGGTGACTAGACTTCACAAATTCAGACAATTTGGTTTCTATGACAATGGATTGGACCCAATTACAGGTCACAGGAGCCTTGGGGGCCTTAGGTGCCATGGTGTAAGTGGAAGCCTATGACAGAATAAGAAGCTCCAGTTCAACTTTAAATCCATAAGGAAAGTATTTTTAAGACTATATAAAATGGCGGCTTAAGACGGGGCCTAATGACATATAGGTAACTATGCAATGATATTTAAGCCGCTACAGCTATTAGGGGCATTTAAAATTTCTTAAAGTCGCCGGAAGCAAGCAAGACTGGCAATCGGTGTTGTCATAAACCGGCTACATAGATTACCATGGTTAAACAAATTCAACAGAGGCAGTTTTTTGACTAAGTGTGGACCAAACAGATTTCACAAGCTGCAGTTATTCTTTGGGATCAAACAATTGCTCTGAAAAGAAAAAATATTCTAGACCTAAATCTAGTACAGATAAGTTCATCAGTTCTAAACAAGGCTTCTGTACAGAGAAGAGGAATCTACTTGCATTCAAAATGGGTGCGAAATAGCTACCGCATCAGTTTTATATCATCTTAAGGATCAAGAAACGGCGGTGGTGATGAAATCTATGAGAGGTTCCTGACGAACAGCAAAGAACACCGAGGAACTCAAAGGTCCAAATGCGGATCTGAGGAACAAGAAGGAGGAAACTTACAGATGCAGAGTTGCTGCGGAGGTTCATCGCGATTTTTTGGTCAAATCAGGTTGATGCAGCGACCTGAGTTGGCGAGGATGAGGAGATCTGCGGTGGCGGCGGCAGCGGAGCTCGAGCGGCAGAGAAACAGTGAAATGAAGAAGACGACCGAAGGGGGAGAATGGAAAAGACCTAGGTCATGCCTATTTATAAGGAAAGACTGACTAAGAAGGCGCGAGAAACAAGGAGACCGAACATCATTATCCAACGACTCCGATGCCTCGATTTTTGGAATGGTTAGTAAATACAAAGATCCGTTAAAGGTATGACAGAGTAAAATATAAATTTAATGGAGGATGATGTCACGACGGGTTATCACGGATCCAGAAGATGATGTCATGACGGGTTATAACCTCTACACAGACAGAAGATAGAAGGCTTTTTTCTTAAGGTATTTTAAGATTGACATGAACCGGTTCACATCAATCTAGGGCCTAATGTTGGGGATATAACTATTTGTGTAAGCTGCCCAGGAGGGGCTGGGTTACGCAAAGAAGACTCATCAGAAAGAAGCCCAAGACCAAGCATGAAGACAACTCATCGAGAACCGGGCATAGCGTATCTCGCTCCCTGGTCATCGAAACATCAAGCAATACCAACCCAACTAGACGTAGGCCTTACCTTCACCGTAAGGGGCCGAACTAGTATAACCCTCTCGTGTCTCTTGTCCTAATTAACCCCTTCAAGATTCCTAGTTGCGATGGCTCCACGACTAAGTCCTTTCACTAGGACATCTGACGTGACAATTCCATGACACTTGGTATGTGACTCCTCCATTGGTCCAATTAGTTTTTGTTCTAGTGCTTTATTCATTGCAAATTCTTGCTGCATAAGTGACCATGTTCTTGAGCTTGCATGTTAAATTTTTGAGGTCCCAAGCAATTCCAATGCATGATATAGGCTCTAGGCACTTGTAGGAGTAGTTGCTATCAATCTTGTTTAGTTTTATTCACTTTTATTCTGAAGTTACTAAAATTTCAGAAATTTTCAGAAAAAGAATTATGCTTAGAAGGATGTACCAAGGTGGTTCCTCGGCAAAGAAAGGGCCAAGGATTGCTATACGTGAGCAAGATGTCGAATTGCCGAGGGACGCAAATGTACGGGCTTGTGAGTGGCCATCCGATAATTTTATTGTCGAAGCAGGCTTCAAGGAGGAATTTGACACGTATGTGTGTAGTGCCGAGCTGGAGGACTTCTTACAAGATAAGTGTACTCAATACTATCTATTAACTGATTCCTTTGTGCGGAGGTTCCAATATATCTGTGCGCGTAATTCTCCTAATGTCATGTTTGATATTTATGATACATCTTATACCATGGATTTAGAGGATTTCACAACTGCTTGCAAACTCCCACAGTGGGGTAATATTAATGATCCTCGCAAATCTGAATTTAGAGATTTTCTTGCTAGTATTACTATGGGAGAATCTAGGGACATAGCACAAGCTACCATAGGGAGCATTCGTTTTCCTGCTATACATTATTTTGCTCTCTTTATTGGTAGATGCATTAACGGCAAGGATGAAGCATGTCACATGTGTGTCCCTAATCTTTGTGTCCTCAGAGTGTTGTGTCAGGTTATAAAGGTTATAACTTGGGGGCTATAGTTGCACGTAGGTTGCAGAATAATAGTAGAAGGGGGGATTTATTTGGAGGAATTTATGCAACCCGTGTGGCTAATTTTCTTAATATAGCCCCACGATAGGGGGATATGATTTTACCTCCTGTTTATTTGGATAAAGAAGCTATGTTCGATCATCATTTTCTTGAGAGGAATGAACAATTCCTCCATTATCGACTAATCTATGACAGACGCAACGTCGTCCCTGTTACTCTTCCTGCTCCCTACCTTTTGATTATCAGGCAAAAGGAAGATATGTTGTCACCAGGGAAGAAGCAACTGAATATGAGAGGGGAATGGAGGCAGCTCGCCAACAGGCTGCTGCTCAGGAGGCGGTCGCCTCTACATCTCAGTACAACCCCGGTTTCACTTATGGATATCAGCCAGGCGGTCCTTGGTATTAGACCAACTTAGGCCAAAAGCCTAAGCTTGGGGGATTACATATTTCTCACCGACTTTACATTCATGTTCATACGCTAGTCGTCGGTGCTCATACTCTTTCATTGTATTATCCATGCTAGTTTAAATTTCTTTTTCTAGTTTTCTTCTTGTGTGTTTGATAAACTTTAAGAAAAACCAAAAAAAATAGTTAGTTTAATTTCCATGCTTGTAGTAGAAATTAAAATGAAAACCCAAAAAGATTTCTTGTTCTTCTTCTTACTTGTTGGGAGCTTTCCCGTGTAAATAGTTTTCTTTTCTTTTCTTTCTTTTGGGGGTCGAGAAGACTATATTGAAAATGTTTAGTGGCTCTCATATGCATGATTGTTTATTTAACTGAGAGCCCATATTACCCTGTCTTCTCTCTTGAGTTGAATGCTTGCAGATTCCAGCTTAGTTCAATGCACGTGCACTCTTATTATTATACACATCGTTCGGTCGTGCAAGTGAAAGGCAATAATGACGATATATGATGGACTTATTGGGATGAGAAAAGCTGGTATGAACTCGACCTCTCTTGTTTTTGTAAATATGATGAGTTCATCGTTTGTGAGTCAGCTATTATGAAGTAAACATATTTGCAATGACATTTAGAGATTATAGTTGCTTGTGCCATGCTAGATTAGCTATGAGTTATAATGGTTTACCTTGCGTGCCAACATGTTATTAGAATGATTATGATGTGGTATGATGGGATGGTATCCTCCTTTGAATGAATTGAGTGACTCGACTTGGCACATGTTCACACATGTAGTTGAATCAAATCAACATAGCCTTCATGATATTTATGTTCATGGTATATTATATCCTACTCATGCTTGTATTTGGTGTGAGTTAATTTTAATGCATGTTTATTACTGTTGTCGCTCTCTCAGTTGGTCGCTTCCCAGTCTTTTGCTAGCCTTCACCTGTACTAAGCGGGAATACTGCTTGTGCATCCAAACTCCATAAACCCCAAAGTTGTTCCATATGAGTCCACTATACCTTCCTATATGCGGTATTTACCTGCCATTCCAAGTAAATTTGTATGTGCCAAACTCCAAAGCTTCAAATGAAATTCTGTTTTGTATGCTCGAGCAGCTCATGTTACAACTAGGGCTGCCTATATCTTCCATGCTAGGTGGGTTATTCTCACCAGGAGTGGACTCCGCTCCTCATTCACGAGAAAGGGCTGGTAACCGGGATGCCCAGTCCCATGATCCAAAAAGATCAAAGCAAATCAAAATAATTAAACAAAACTCCCCCAGAGCTGTTGTATGTTGGAGGCACTCATTGTTTCGAGCAAGCCATGGGTTGATGCTTGTTGGTGGTTGGGGGAGTATAAACCTTTACCATTCTGTTTGGGAACTGCCTATAATGCATGTAGTATGGAAGATACAACCATCTCATAGTTGTTGCGTTGAAAGTGAAAGTATGCCACTCAAAATGTTATTCAATATCTATTTTAAAATCGAGCTCTGGCACCTCTACAAATCCCTGCTTCCCTCTGCGAAGGGCCTATCTATTTACTTTTATGTTGAGTCATCACCCTTCTTATTAAAAAGCACCCGCTAGAGAGCACACTGTCATTTGCATTCATCACTATTGGTTTATATTGGGTATGACTTGATTGGATCTCTTTTACCATGAATTACAATGTTTAGTCAACCCTTGATCTTTAAAGGTGCTCTGCATTTATGTTTTGCGGTCTCAGAAAGGGCTAGCGAGATACCATTTTGTTATATCATGTTATGATTATTTTGAGAAAGTGTTGTCATCCGAGTTTTATTATTATGGCTCGCTAGCTGATTATGCTATTCATATGAGTAATTGTGAGACCTGGGTGTTATTGTTAGTATGGTTAGTTCATAATATTTGCTGAAACTTGAATGCTGGCTTTCCATGTTTACAACAACAAGAGCAAACAGAGTTTGTAAAAGTTTTTCTTTATCACTTTCAGTTTATCAACTGAATTGCTTCAGGACAAGCAAAGGTTTAAGCTTGGGGGAGTGTAGCGACCAGACCTCAAACAGTCTGATCTCTATGCTCAGTGTCATCCCTGGATCAGTAATGCTGACACCACACAGTACATGGAGGATTTATAACAAAGTAGCAATCACACACTTATTACATCGAATGTCTCAAAAGAGAACTTATTGAAATAAATATGGCTTAAGGCCATCTAAAAACAGTAACAGCGGAAGTCTTGGAAGATAAGCGAGTCCATCAACTCCAACGGCATCACTGAGTATAGAACCACGACCTAAAAGCACCTTACTCGTCGTCTGAAAAGTCTGCAACATGAAACGTTGCAGCCCGAAAACGGGTCAGCACATGGAATATGCTGGCAATGTAACACATAGAGAATAACAATGGAGATAGGCTAATCTACATGCATATTTTGGCTGGTGGTAAAGCTCTATGGTTACAGTTTTTGCATAAAGCCAATTTTTCCCTACTGCAAAGGAATAAATTCATTTAACTATCATGGTGGTTGTTAAACATTGAGAATGGTTGACAGCATTCTCAATCCCAATTAAAAAGTACTCATTAAACCCAACAATATTAAATTAGAAGTAACATGATGAGATTCACATGATAATCAAGTACTAGATACTCAAAACGTCCATAACCGGGGACACGGCTAACCATGATTAGTTTATACGCTCTGCAGAGGTTTGCGCATTTTTCCCACAAGACTCGATCGCCTCCGTTTGATTCCTCGCACTACATGATGTTTGAGAAACGGATGACCGAGACATAGTCTTTCGGAAGCACTAGCACCTTACATGTGGGTAGACCGGTACACCTACTTTCCCCTACATCTGCTAGTCTACCCATAAGAGTTCGCACAACTTAGTCAACCATGCCAGAGCCCATAATGGCTTGTGGCTGCACACGTAAGTTTCTAGTTTGAATAATCTCATGATCCCTTTGAGCCTGGGTGGCGGTCCGAAGAAATACAGGCAAGTGCTGCTAGAAAACAGGTGCCTCAATCCACCCAGATGTGTGTTTAAGTTGCCACCTTAAATAAACCATTTATTAACAATCTCACATCTGTCATGGAAATTCACTCACCCAATCCACGTCTACTAGCATAGCATGGCATAATAAGCAAACGTAGAAGTAACTCCCAAGGGTTTGATAACAAAACAGGTAATAGGTACTACCTCAACTACATTCCCATCCCACAATTTAATTAGATCCTAATCATGCAATTGTTTGGAGGATAGATCTAATGCATAAAAATTGGGTAGTAGAAAGGTATGATCAAGTGTTACTTGCCTTGCTGATGATCCGTGAAACCTAGAGACTCGAAGTAACAGGCGGCGCACTCCGGGTATTCTATCGTAGACAAACAAACAAGCATACAATAAGTACTCATCTAATGCACAGGTAAAACTCGAATAAAAGATCTAACCAGAATGTTCAACTTAAGAACTCCGGTTTGCAAAAAGAAACAAATCAAACAAAGCAACGAAAGTCAAACTGCGAAAGAAATAGCTTCGTTTTACTAATCTGGATCTAAATCAAATTTTACAGAAGCAAAAACTTGTTTAAGTAGATTATTCGGAAAGAGGGTTTCGAGAAGAAACTCCAGGCGCTTGAATCGCCTGATTCCAATAAACGAGCGAAAAGTTATACTAAAACGAAAATCGGATCAGGAATCGCGATCAGAAAAATCACGGATTAAATCCGAGAAAAAGAAAAATGACGAACAGGTTAACGAACGAACATTCATTAACTAAACGAATCCGACGAACGCGTTCGTTAAAACGAACTAACGGACGAACGTCCGCTAATTAACATAATCTGAAAAAAAAACGAAAACTAAATAAAAACGAAACTAAAAAAACCGAAACTAAAAAAACCGTAATAAAACCGCCTGGTTTTTAAAATAAAAAACCGGCGGCACGCGGATCGAGGCGGCGGCGAACCTCGGCGGCGGCAGTGGCGAAGTCAGGTGGGGCTCCGGCGGGGTCCGGCGACGGCGGGCGGCGGCGGCGGCGGATCGGCTAGGGTTAGGGTTTGCGGTGTGGGCCGGCGGCGGCGGCGTGGGCTGGCGGGGTCGGGCGGCTGGGCCGGGGCGCCGGAGCGGCGCTATTTATAGTGCCCCCCGAGCGGAGTCCCGCTCGGGCACGGCCCGTAAGTCGGTTGCGCGGTTTTTTTTAAATAGTTCTGCGCAGAAGAAAAATAAAAAGAAATACTAAACGGACTCCAAAAATCCCGAAATAAATTTTCCCCGGCTTATAAAATCAAGACGGACAAGATGAACATTTATTTGAGGCCTAAATGCAATTTTGAAAAACGCGCATTTTTCCTAAATTCAAATAAAAGCGAAAAACTCCAAAATAATTCTTATTTGATTTTTTTATTAAATCTTCATTATTTCTTTATTTTGGGAAAGTCATTTTATTCCCTCTATGAAACTTGGGTAGTGGAAATAATTGAAGATAAAATAAATAAAACCAAACGATCCTATTTTCAAAATTTGAGAAAACTCAAATATGAAAATAACGAAATCCCCAACTCTCTCCGTGGGTCCTTGAGTTGCGTAGAATTTCTAGGATCGAGCCAACAATGCAAACAAAAATATGATATGCAAGGATGATCTATGTATAACATTCCTAATTAAAAATTTGGGATGTTACAAACCTACCCCCCTTAAGATGAATCTCGCCCTCGAGATTCGGGTTGGCTAGCAAATAGGTGAGGGTGGTCCTTGAGCAGATCTTCCTCTCGCTCCCAGGTGGCTTCCTCCTCGGTGTGGTGGCTCCACTGAACTTTCCAAAACTTGATAACCTTACTGCGGGTAACTCTGCTGGCATAATCCAACATCTTAACAGGTTTCTCTTCATAGGTCAAATCTTCTTTCAACTGAATCGTTTCCAATGGCACTGTATCTCTCAGTGGTATATCAGCCATCTCTGCGTGACACTTCTTGAACTGTGAAACATGGAACACATCGTGAACTCCTGACAATCCCTTAGGTAATTTCAACTTGTATGCTACTTCTCCCATGCGTTCCAAAACCTTGTATGGCCCCACAAAACGTGGCGCTAACTTTCCTTTAACTCCAAAACGCTTAACTCCTCGAAGTGGAGATACTCGAAGATAAACTCTGTGTCCGACTTCGTATTCTGTCTCCTTGCATTTTGAATCTGCATAGCTCTTCTGCCTTAACTGAGCTACCTTGAGCCTATCACGAATCAACTTTACTTTCTGTTCAGACTCCTTAATCAAATCTGGTCCAAACAACTGGCGGTCTCCAATCTCATCCCACAACAACGGGGTTCTGCACCTCCTTCCGTACAAGGCTTCGAAAGGGGCCATCTTCAAGCTGGATTGATAACTATTGTTGTAAGAAAACTCCGCGTATGGCAAGTTGTCATCCCAACTTGATCCATAATCCAAAACACAAGCTCGGAGCATATCCTCCAAAATCTGATTGACTCTCTTGGTCTGTCCATCTGTCTGTGGGTGGAAAGCTGTGACGCCCCAAGACCGACGATCCAGAAGACTTCCATATTTTTGTGACCTCCGTGTGTTTTTTATTTGTGCTTGCTCTATTTATTTTGCATTCCATCATGTCATCATGCCAGCATGCCATTTAATTTTTAAAACCTCAACTAAATAATTGCATAGATCTTTTGATCTATTTAAATCGAGGGAATTCACATGGTGATTTCTCTTTATAACATACCCTCCTAATATTTAGGGAGCTATTATAAAATATTCCATTGATGTGGAATCGCCAAAAAAAACAAACTTGCATTTTATTCTCTCTCCTTTCCAACTATTCTAATCCTTGGCCCTTCTCCTTTTATTCCAAATCAAGCGGTGGCACTTTGAAATTATGTCAAGTAGCCACATTCCAAGCTTGAGCTTGACTCGAATTTATTTGATCCTTCAAATAAATTCAAACCTTTTCTTTTTTTCCTAGTCCAAACAACTCTCCTTTTTTCACTTCTTTTCTCTGGTTGCCCATCAGCCCACAAACCAGGCCGACCCATTTGCCCCTGGAGGCCCAGCCGCCCCCACCAGCTCGATAACCCTAGCTAGCCCGACCCTCATCTCTCCTCTCGATCCCCATCTCCCTCCTGACCGCCGCCACTCGCACACATCGAGCCAGGGAGAGGAGCTCCCTGCGCCCGATCTCCAGCACCGCCACCTCTCATCTCTCCCGATCCCCTCGCTCCTCATCTGACTCCGCAAGCCACTCACCGCCGCCGCCCCGGCGAGCGCCAGCCTCCGCAGCAACCCTCCTTCGCGCTGCGCCCTCGTCTTGACCCCATGCGCCTCGCCGCGCCTCCTTCTGCTGCCGGCCAACCCCATGGCCTCGAGGAACCCCGAGCTCCACCTCTGCGGCGACTCCCTTGTCCCCGCCATCCTTCTCCTCCGTCGGGGCCTCTTCCTTAGAGCACCCCAAGCCGCTCAGCCCCGCCGCCGCTCTCGCATGCGTGTGCCCCCACGAACCGCTCCTTCCGCCGCCATGGCCTCGCGCTTCCTCGTCGATCACCAGGGTCCTCCCCTGTCACCGCCTTGGTCCCTGCCGGAGCTCCTCTGCCCGTCATAGACAGGAGCTGGAGCTCCTTGCCGCATCGCTGCCGTGCCCCATCGCTCGCCTGACCGCGACCACCACCTGAACTTGCTGCTCTGCCCGCACGCGTGCCTCACGCGTTGACTGCGACCAGCTCCATGCCCGAGCAAGCACGCTCCTGATCCCGATGCCCAGCGTCGCCCAAGTCTCGTATGTTGTCCCTGCAAGTCAAGACCACCTCAAGTTCGCCAAGTACCTCTACGTGTGCACTCGCCAAGTACCCGACCCGGACGCGCCAAGTTCGGGTACCCACGTCGGGTGTTTTCTGCCGGTACAACAATACGATGAGATGCCATGTACCGCTACGTCCGGAGACCTCGGAGCCGTTAAGTCCAACAACGACTCTGTACAACTATCCACGACCCCGAACATCTACGAAACGTGAACCACTACTTCCACTACCGTCGCCATGTACCACTACTTCCACTACCGTCGCCCCGAAGATGTTGGATTCGTCAAGTGCCTATTCGAAACTAACGTGTACAACTACTTCCACTACGACCATTGCGAGAACGTCTACTTCCTCTTCATTGCACCGAACTCGTTTCGCCCCAAAAATGCACGCTTCGAAGGTATAACAGCCGAGACGACCGCCGAATGCATGTGTTGAATGAGATGTCCGTGTTTGCACCATGATCAAATTGTCGCTTGCGATGCCCCTCTTTTGCCATGCCACCGACATGTGGGACACCCGGTGTCCGGGATCACTCCCCATCTCTTGCGTATTCCGCACATCCGCACACTTGCTCTTTTGCACCGGTATCTCAATGAGTTATCGGATCATCGATATGTTGTCATGGCATCATTTTCGAATTCATTGCCGTGGCACCCTTTCTTTCCACCACGATGACCAAATGCTTCATAACATGCTCATGTCAACATTTTCATAAAATTGCTTAAGACTTGTATATGTCATCCGCATCATGTTAACAACATTTAAATGGTTAAAATTGTGTTTGCATTATATTGCTAAATGACATATGGGGATTTTTCGGAATTGTTGTTCATTGTTCCGGCCTCATTTAAACTTGCCTAGATAGGTAGTTTTATTATGCTTCACCTCTTGCCATGTTTAACAACATTTAATATTGTTTGGTAGCTTAAACGAGATTGAACTAAATATGTCAATGTGGTGTTTTGTCAATATGCAACTCGTTGCATATTGAGCTCCACTTAACTTGTAGTATTGTTTGTTGCACTTTGTCATGCTATACCTCATTAAACTGGACATGCATCATACTTGATTATGCATCATGTCAGGATTATGCTTGTGTGTTTACCATGTTGTTTGCTTCTTTCCGGTTTGCTTCTCTCGTTAGCTTCGGTTTCGTTCTGGAGTTGTGAGGATTCGTTCGACTATGCTTGATTCGTCTTCGTGGCTCCATCTTCTTCATGGACTCGTTCTTCTTCCTAGCGGGATTTTAGGCAAGATGACCGTCACCTTGGATCTCACTACTATCATTGCTATGCTAGTTGCTTCGTTCTATCGCTTTGCTGCGCTACCTATCAATTGCTCTTCAAGCCTCCCAAATTGCCATGCACCTCTAACCTTTGTCACCCTTCCTAGCAAACCGTTGCTTGGCCATGTTACCGCTTTGCTCAGCCCCTCTTATAGCGTTGTTAGTTGCAGGTGAAGTTGAAGATTGCTCCTTGGTGGACAGGATTATGTTGGGATATCACAATATCTCTTATTTAATTAATGCATTTATATACTTGGTAAAGGGTGGAAGGCTCGGCCTTATGCCTGGTGTTTTGTTCCACTCTTGCCGCCCTAGTTTCCGTCACACCGGTGTTTTGTTCCCGGATTTTGCGTTCCTTACGCGGTTGGGTGATTTATGGGACCCCCCTGACAGTTCGCTTTGAATAAAACTCCTCCAGCAAGGCCCAACCTTGGTTTTACCATTTGCCTCACCACCACCTACTTTTCCATTGGGAGTAATTAACCCAAGGTTCATCTTTATTATAGCCCCCCCGGGCCAATGCTTGTCTAAGTGTTGGTCCAAACTAGAGCACCATGCGGGACCATCCCTTGGCAACTTGGGTTACGTCGGTACCTGTACGCTTAGCTTATCCGGTGTTGCCCTGAGAACGAGATATGTGCAGCTCCTATCGGGATGTCGGTGCATCAGGCGGTCTTGCTGGTTTTGTTTTACCATTGTCGAAATGTCTTGTAAACCGGGATTCCGAGACTGATCGGGTCTTCCTGGGAGAAGGTATATCCTTCGTTGATCGCGAGAGCTTATCATGGGCTAAGTTGGGACACCCCTGCAGGGTATAAACTTTTGAGAGCCGTGCCCGCGGTTATGTGGCAGATGGGAATTTGTTAATGTCCGGTTGTAGATAACTTGACACTAGATCCGAATTAAAATGCATCAACCGTGTGTGTAGCCGTGATGGTCTCTTCTCGGCGGAGTCCGGGAAGTGAACACGGTTTCTGGGTTATGTTTGACGTAAGTAGGAGTTCAGGATCAGCTCTTGATCATTGCTAGCTTCACGACCGTTCCGTTTGCTTCTCTTCTCGCTCTCATTTGCGTATGTTAGCCACCATATATGCTTAGTCGCTGCTGCAACCTCACCACTTTACCCCTTCCTTTCACATTAAGCTTTGCTAGTCTTGATACCCATGGTAATGGGATTGCTGAGTCCTCGTGGCTCACAGATTACTACAACTAAAGTTGAAGGTACAGGTTATGCGATGATCATGACGCGAGAGCGATGCTTTCTTGCGTTGAGTTCTTCTTCTGCTTCTTCGATCAGGGGATAGGTTCCAGGTCGGCAGCCTGGGCTAAAAGGGTGGATGTCGTTTGAGTTTTTGTTTGGGTTTCATCCGTAGCCGGATGGTGCTCTTATGGATGATGTATTGTTGTATTCGTGTGGCATTGTATGCCTTATGTATGTATCCCCATCTGTTATGAAATGTTGATGTAATGATATCCACCTTGCAAAAGCGTTTCAATATGCGGGTCTATCCTTGGTGGGACCTTCGAGTTCCTTTTGGATAGGGTCGCATATTGGGCGTGATAAAAGCTGTGCTAAACTCCAGCCTGGTTCCCAATGTTTCGTGCAACTGCTTCCAGAACTTCGAGGTGAATTGGGTTCCTCTATATGATACGATACTCCTCGGAACTCCATGCGAACATACAATCCTCGTCATGTATATCTTAGCCAATTTGGCACTGCTGTAGGTAGTCTTTACTGGGATGAAATGAGCTACCTTCGTCAAACGATCAACTACAACCCAAATCGAGTCATAGCCTGAACGAGTCCTGGGCAATCCCGTGATGAAATCCATGCCTAGTTTGTCCCACTTCCATTCGGGTATAGGCAATGGCTGTAACAATCCCGCGGGCTTCTGATGTTTTGCTTTCACCCTCTGACATACATCACAAACTACTACATACTCTGCGATATCCTTCTTCATTCTGGTCCACCAGAATGTTTCCTTCAAATCCAAATACATCTTTGTATTACCGGGGTGAATCAAGTATGGTGAATCATGTGCCTCTTGCAGAATCAACTTCCTGATCTCTGGATTATTGGGCACATAAACACGGTCCTCAAACCATAAGGTATCGTGCTCATCTTCACGAAATCCTTTAGCCTTTCCCTTGCTCATCCGTTCCTTAATAGTGGCAACTTTCATATCTGCCTTTTGAGCTTCTCTGATTTTATCCATCAACGTAGACTGAATCTCCAATGCTGCTACATAGCCTCTCGAAACTATTTCCAAACTTAGCTCTTGAAGGTCCTCCGCTAACTCCTTGGGTATTTCTCCCATCATTAGAGTATTGACATGGCTCTTGCGGCTCAACGCGTCTGCTACAACGTTAGCCTTCCCGGGGTGATAATGCAATCTCATATCATAATCCTTAATAAGCTCCAACCATCTCCTGTGCCTGAGATTTAACTCCTTCTGCGTGAAGATGTACTTCAAACTCTTGTGATCCGTGTACACCTCACAATGATTTCCAATGAGAAAATGTCTCCACGTTTTCAGTGCATGCACTACGGCTGCTAACTCCAAATCATGAGTAGCATAATTCAACTCATGGGGCTTAAGCTATCGTGAAGCATACGAAACAACTCTCCCCTCCTGCATAAGCACTGCTCCAAGTCCTCGTCGTGAAGCGTCGCAATACACTTCATAATCCTTAGTCTGATCTGGCAGAATCAACACTGGTGAGGTAACCAAACGTTTCTTCAATTCTTGGAAACTAGCCTCACACTCCTCAGTCCACATGAACTTAGTATCCTTCTTCAACAACTCTGTCATAGGCTTTGCAATCTTCGAGAAATTTTCAATGAATCTTCGATAGTATCCTGCGAGTCCAAGGAAACTCCTGATCTCTCCAACTGTGGTTGGTGCTTCCCAGTTTGTCACAGTGACTACTTTAGTGGGGTCTACTGCGATACCTTCTCCAGATATAACATGTCCGAGAAATCCAACTTCCTTCAACCAAAACTCACACTTGCTGAACTTGGTGTATAGCTGATGTTCCCTGAGCTTCTCGAGTACTAAACGCAAGTGCTCCTTGTGTTCCTCTTCATTCTTCGAGTAAACCAAAATATCATCAATGAACACCACGATGAACTTATCCAAAAACTCCATAAACACCTTGTTCATCATGTTCATAAAATAAGCTGGGGCGTTAGTCAGACCAAATGACATAACGGTATACTCGTACAGCCCGTACCTGGTGGTAAAAGCCGTCTTCGGTATATCTTGCTCCCGAATCTTCAACTGATGGTACCCTGATCGCAAATCGATCTTGGAAAACACCTTAGCTCCTTGCAACCGATCAAACAGATCATTGATCATTGGTAGTGGGTACTTGTTCTTGATTGTTACTTCATTTAATCCGCGATAGTCAACAACCATTCTTAATGATCCATCCTTCTTCTCCACTAGAAGTACTAGCGATCCCCAAGGCGAAGAACTTGGGCGAATAAAACCTTTGTCCAACAACTCCTTAATCTGCTTCTTAATTTCCTCCAAATCTTGGGCTGGCATCCTATACGGTCTCTTGGATATAGGCCCGGTGCCTGGCAGTAGCTCAATTAAGAACTCAATGTATCTATCCGGTGGCATGCCTGGCAACTCTTCTGGAAATACATCGGGGAAATCCCTTACCACTGGTACTTCCTCCTGCACAACTCCTGATAAGGAATTTACATGTGCCCTTCTCGGCTCATGGCGTGATACATACTTGATCCTTATCTCTTCTGGTGTCGTAAGCAAAATTGTCTTGCTGGCGCAATCAATGTTTCCTGCATACATCGACAGCCAATCCATACCAAGAATTACATCCAATCCTTTGGATTCCAATATAATCAAATCCGTGGGGAAAACATGCCTTCCTATACTCAACGGCACCTGAAAGCATCCTTGACTGACCATAAACTCAGCTCCCGGTGAACTTACTAGCATGGGTGTCTTAAGAGTCTTAGTGGGCAGGCTAAACTTATTCACAAATCCCCTTGATATGTATGAATGCGATGCACCAGTATCGAAAAGAACAACTGCAGTAAATGTCTTAACCAAAAACTTACCTATTACTGCGTCTGGCTGAGCTTCAACCTCCTCCACGGTAATGTGGTTCACTTGCCCCCTGTTGAAAGGGTTCGGCTTCTTTCCTGAGCTTCCATTGCCATTTCCATTTTGGGCTTCAGGGCAATCATTTGCATAATGCCCCGTCTTGCGGCACTTATAACAAGTGATATGGCTCAGGTCTACCTTGGATGGTGTTGACGGGTTGGTGCGGCTTTGTCCATTGCTTCCTCCATTCCCGTTTCCATTCTTTGTGCCATTGTGATTGTGCGAGCTGCCTCCTCCATGAGTATGCTGAAAATGTCCTCCTGACTTTGGGGTAAAGCGTGGCTTCTGCTGAGCTCCAGAATTGTACTTCCCCTGTGCATACTTCCTCTTACGATTATCAATCTGCTGCTGCTTCCCTTCAATCATAAGAGCACGATCTAGTAACTCCTGGTAGTTATTGAAAGTGGCTACCATCAACTGCATGCTCAGCTCATCATTCAGTCCTTCTAGAAACTTCTCCTGCTTAGCTGCATCCGTAGCAACGTCATCTGGGGCATAACGTGCTAGCTTACTAAAGTCATCCACATACTGGCCAACTGTCCATCCTCCTTGGCATAAGTTGTGAAACTGACGCTTCTTCATGGCCATAGCTCCTGCTGAAACATGGGTAGTACGAAAAGCTTGCTGAAACTAATTCCATGTGACAGTATCTACGGGGTAAGTGGCTGTAAAATTCTCCCACCATGCTGCTACGGGTCCGTCAAGCTGATGTGCGGAAAACTTCACATTTTCTCCATCTGTGCATCCTGCAGTGGTCAACTCCCTCCCTATCTTACGGAGCCAATCATCTGCTACTATCGGCTCGGTGCTACTGGAAACACCGGCAGATTCAACCTTAAGAAACGTGCCAGATGGTCAACAGGTGGTGGTGGTGGTGAAGGAAATATGCCCTAGAGGCAATAATAAAGTTATTATTTATTTCCTTATATCATGATAAATGTTTATTATTCATTCTAGAATTGTGTTAACCGGAAACATAATACATGTGTGAATACATAGACAAACATAGTGTTACTAGTATGCCTCTACTTGACTAGCTCGTTTATCAAAGATGGTTATCTTTCCTAGCCATGGACAAAAGAGTTGTCATTTGATTAACGGGATCACATCATTAGGAGAATGATGTGATTGACATGACCCATTCCGTTAGCCTAGCACTTGATCGTTTAGTATGTTGCTATTGCTTTCTTCATAACTTATACATGTTCCTGTAACTATGAGATTATGCAGCTCCTGTTTACCGGAGGAACACTTTGGGTGCTACCAAATGTCACAACGTAATTGGGTGATTATAAAGGAGTACTACAGGTGTCTCCAAAGGTACATGTTGGGTTGGCGTATTTCGAGATTAGGTTTTGTCACTCCGATTGTCGGAGAGGTATCTCTGGGCCCTCTCGGTAATGCACATCACTAAAGCCTTGCAAGCAATGTAGCTAATGAGTTAGTTATGGAATGACGCATTACGTAACGAGTAAAGAGACTTGCCGGTAACGAGATTGAACTAGCTATTGGATACCGACGATCGAATCTTGGGCAAGTAACATACCGATGACAAAGGGAACAATGTATGTTGTTATGCGGTTTGACCGATAAAGATCTTCGTAGAATATGTAGGAGCCAATATGGGCATCCAGGTCCCGCTATTGGTTATTGACCAAGAATAGTTCTAGGTCATGTCTACATAGTTCTCGAACCCGTAGGGTCCGCACGCTTAAGGTTTCGATGACAGTTATATTATGAGTTTATGAGTTTTGATGTACCGAAGGAGTTCGGAGTCCCGGATGAGATCGGGGACATGACGAGGAGTCTCGAAATGGTCGAGACGTAAAGATCGATATATTGGACGACTATGTTCGGAGTTCGGAAAGGTTCTGAGTGATTCGGGTATTTTTGGAGTACCGGAGAGTTACGGGAATTCGCCGGGGAGTATATGGGCCTTATTGGGCCATACGGGATTAGAGGAGAGAGGCCGAAAGGAAGGAGGCGCGCAGCCCCCCTCTGGTCCGAATTGGACAAGGGGTGCGGCCCCCTTTTCCTTCCTCCTCTCCCCCTCTTTCCCCCTTCTCCTACTCCAACAAGGAAGGAGGGAGTCCTACTCCGGTGGGAGTAGGACTCCCCATGGCGCGCCCCCTCCTAGGCCGGCCGCCCCCTCCCCCTTGCTCCTTTATATACGGGGGCAGGGGGGCACCCCAGAACACACAAGTTGATCTACGGATCGTTCCTTAGCCGTGTGCGGTGCCCCCCTCCACCATATTCCACCTCGGTCATATCGTCGCAGAGTTTAGGCGAAGCCCTGCGCCGGTAGAACATCATCATCGTCACCACGCCGTCGTGCTGACGGAACTCATCTCCAGAGCTTTGCTGGATCGGAGGCCAGAGATCGTCATCGAGCTGAACGTGTGCTGAACTCGGAGGCCCCGTACGTTCGGTGCTTGGATCGGTCGGATCGTGAAGACGTACGACTACATCAACCGCGTTGTGCTAACGCTTCCGCTTACGGTCTACGAGGGTACGTGGACAACACTCTCCCCTCTCGTTGCTATGCCATCACCATGATCTTGCGTGTGCGTAGGAAAATTTTGAAATTACTACGTTCCCCAACACTGGCATCCGAGCCAGGTTTTATGCGTTGATGTTATATGCACGAGTAGAACAAAAGTGAGTTGTGGGCGATACAAGTCATACTGCTTACCAGCATGTCATACTTTGATTCGGCGGTATTGTTGGATGAAGCAGCCCGGACCGACATTACGGGTACGCTTACGCGAGACTGGTTCTACCGACGTGCTTTGCACACAGGTGGCTGGCGGGTGTCAGTTTCTCCAACTTTAGTTGAACCAAGTGTGGCTACGCCCGGTCCTTGCGAAGGTTAAAACAGCACCAACTTGACGAACTATCGTTGTGGTTTTTGACGGGTAGGTAAGAACGGTTCTTGCTAAGCCCGTAGCAGCCACGTAAAATTTGCAACAACAAAGTAGAGGACGTCTAACTTGTTTTTGCAGGGCATGTTGTGATGTGATATGGTCAAGACGTGATGAAATATAAGTTGTTGTATAAGATGATCATGTTTTGTTGAAGTTATCGGAAACTGGCAGAAGCCCTATGGTTGTCTCTTTGTTGCATAAAGATGCAAGTGCCAAATATTTGCTTTACATTATCGCTATGCGATAGCAATAGTTACAAGAGCAATAGTTGGCGAGACAACCATGTGATGACACATTGATATAGATCAAGATGACGAAGATCATGGTGTCGTGCCGGTGATGATAGAGATCATGACAGTACTTTGGAGATGGAGATCAAAGGCGCAAGATGATCATGGCCATATCATGTCACATATTTTGATTGCATATGATGTTTATCTATTATACATCTTATTCTTGCTTTGATTGACGGTAGCATTTTAAGATGATCTCTCACTAATTATCAAGAAGTGTTCTCCCTGAGTATGCACCGTTGCCAAAGTTCGTCGTGCCCAGACACCACGTGATGATCGGGTGTGATAAGCTCTACGTCCATCTACAACGGGTGCAAGCCAGTTTTGTACACGCGGAATACTCAGGTTAAACTTGACGAGCCTAGCATATGCAGATATGGCTTCGGAGCACGGAGACCGAAAGGTCGAGCGTGAATCATATAGTAGATATGATCAACATAGTGATGTTCACCATTGAAAACTACTCCATCTCACGTGATGATCGGTTATGGTTTAGTTGATTTGGATCACGTGATCACTTAGATGACTAGAGAGATGTCTGTCTAAGTGGGAGTTTTTAAGTAATATGATTAATTGAACTTAAATTTATGATGAACTTAGTCCTGGTAGTATTTTGCAAATTATGTTGTAGATCAATAGCTCGCGTTGTTGCTTTCATATTTTTATTTTGATATGTTCCTAGAGAAAACTATGTTGAAAAATGTTAGTAGCAATGATGCGGATTGGATCCGTGATCTGAGGTTTATCCTCATTGCTGCGCAGAAGAATTATGTCCTTGATGCACCACTAGGTGACAAATCTATTGCAGGAGCAGATGCAGACGTTATGAATGTTTGGTTAGCTCAATATGATGACTACTTGATAGTTTAGTGCACCATGCTTAATGGCTTAGAATCGGGACTTCAAAGACATTTTGAACGTCATGGACCATATGAGATGTTCCAGGAATTGAAGTTTATATTTCAAGCAAATACCCGAGTTGAGAGATATGAAATCTCCAACAAGTTGTATAGCTAAAAAGATGGAGGAGAATCGCTCAACTAGTGAGCATGTGCTCAGATTGTCTGGGTACTTCAATCGCTTGAATCAAGTGGGAGTTAATCTTCTAGATAAGATAGTGATTGACAGAATTCTCTAGTCACCATCACTAAGTTACTAGAACTTCGTGATGAACTATAGTATGCAAGGGATGATGAAAACGATTCCCGATCTCTTCGTGATGTTGAAATCGACGAAGGTAGAAATCAAGAAAGAACATCAAGTGTTGATGATTGACAAGTCCACTAGTTTCAAGAAAAGGGCAAAGGGAAAGAAAGGGAAACTTCAAGTAGAATGGCAAACAAGTTGTCACTCCTGTGAAGAAGACCAAAGCTGGACCAAAGCCTGAAACTGAGTGCTTACACTGCAAAGGAAATGGTCACTGGAAGCGGAAATGCCCTAAATAATTGGTGGATAAGAAGGATGGCAAAGTGAACAAAGGTATATTTGATATACATGTGTTTGATGTGTGCCTTACTAGTGTTTATAGTAAGCCCCTGAGTATTTTGATACTTGTTCGGTTGCTAAGATTAGTAACTCGAAACAGGAGATACATAATAAACAGAGACTAGTTGAAGGGTGAAGTGATGATGAGTGTTGGAAGTAGTTCCAAGATTGATATGATCATCATCGCACACTCCCTATACTTTCGGGATTAGTGTTAAACCTAAATAAATGTTATTTGGCGTTTGCGTTGAGCATGAATATGATTTGATCATGTTTATTGTGATACGGTTATTCATTTGAAGTTAAAGAATAATTGTTATTCTGTTTACATGAATAAGACCTTCGATGGTTATACACCCAATGAAAATTGTTTGTTGGATCTCTATCGTAGTGATACACATGATCATAATATTGATGCCAAAAGATGCAAAGTTAATAATGATAGTGCAACTTATTTGTGGCACTGCCGTTTGGGTCATATCGGTGTAAAGCGCATGAAGAAACTCCATAAAGATGGATTTTCGGAATCACTTGGTTATGAATCATTTGATGCTTGCGAACCGTGCCTTTTGGGCAAGATGACTAAAACTCCGTTCTCCGGAACAATGGAACAAGCTACTGACTTACTGGAAATAATACATACCGATGTATGCGATCCAATGAGTGTTGAGGCTCGTGGCAAGTATCGTTATTTTCTGACTTTCACAAGATGATTTGAGCAGATATGGGTATATCTACTTGATGAAACATAAGTCTGAAATAGTTGAAAGGTTCAAAGAATTTCAGAGTGAAGTGGAAAAATCATCGTAACAAGAAAATAAAGTTTTTGCGATCTGATCGCAGAGACGAATATTTGAGTTACGAGTTTGGTCTTCAATTAAAACAATGTGGAATAGTTTCACAGTTCACGCCACCTGGAACACCACAACGTTATGGTGTGTCTGAACGTCGTAACCGCACTTTATTGGATATGGTGCGATCTATGATGTCTCTTATTGATTTACCATTGTCGTTTTGGGGTTATGCATTAGAGACAGCTGCATTCACGTTAAAAGGGCACCATCTAAATCCGTTGAGATGACACCATAGGAACTGTGGTTTAGCAAGAAACCCAAGTTGTCGTTTCTTAAAGTTTGGAGTTGCGATGCTTATATGAAAAAGGTTTTCAACTTGATAAGCTCGAACCCAAATCGGAGAAGTGCGTCTTCATAGAATACCCAAAGGAAACTGTTGGGTAAACCTTCTATCACAGATCCGCGGGCAAAATATTCGTTGCTAAAAATGGATCGTTTCTAGAGAAAGAGTTTCTCTCGAAAGAAGTGAGTGGGAGGAAAGTAGAACTTGATGAGATAACTGTATCTACTCCCTTATTGGAAAGAAGTTCATCACAAGAACCGGTTCCTGTGACAACTACACCAATTAGTGAGGAAGCTAATGATATTGATCATGAAACTTCAGATCAAGTTTCTACTAAACCTCGTAGGTCTACCAGAGTAAGATCCGCACCAGAGTGGTACGGTAATCCTATTCTGGAAGTCATATTACTTGACCATGATGAACCTACGAACTATGAGGAAGCGATGATGAGCCCAGATTCCGCAAAATGGCTAGAGGCCATGAAATCTAAGATGGGATCCATGTATGAAAACAAAGTATGGACTTTGGTTGACTTGCCCGATGATCGGCAAGCCATTGAGAATAAATGGATCTTTAAGAAGAAGACTGACGCTGATGGTAATATAACTGTCTATAAAGCTCGACTTGTTGCGAAAGGTTTTCGACAAGTTCAAGGTGTTGACTACAATGAGATTTTCTCAACTGTAGCGATGCTTAAGTCTATCCGAATCATGTTAGCAATTGCCACATTTTATGAAATCTGGCAAATGGATGTCAAAATTGCATTCCTTAATGGTTTTCTTAACGAAGAGTTGTATATGATGCAACCAGAAGGTTTTGTCAATCCTAAAGGTGCTAACAAAATGTGCAAGCTCCAACAATCCATCTATGGACTGGTGCAAGCATCTCGGAGTTGGAATATACACTTTGATAAGTTGATCAAAGCATATTGTTTTATACAGACTTGCGGTGAAGCCTGTATTTACAAGAAAGTGAGTGGGAGCACTACAACATTTCTGATAAGTATATGTGAATGACATATTGTTGATCGGAAATAATGTAGAATTATTCTGCAAAGCATAAAGGAGTGTTTGAAAGGAGTTCTTTAAAATAAAGACCTCAGTAAAGCTACTTACATATTGAGCATCAAGATCTATTGAGATAGATCAAGACGCTTGATAAGATTTTCAATGAGTACGTACCTTGACAAGATTTTGAAGTAGTTCAAAATGGAACAATGAAAGAAGGAGTTCTTGCCTGTGTTGCAAGGTGTGAAATTGAGTAAGACTCAAGACCCGACCATGGCAGAAAATAGAAAGAGAATGAAAAGTCATTCCCTATGCCTCAGTCATAGGTTCTATAAAGTATGCTATGCTATGAACCAGACATATTGTATACCTTGCTCTGAGTTTGGCAAAGGAATATAATTTTGATCTAATCATTGGACAGCGGTCAAGAATATCCTTAGTAAGGACTAAGGAGATGTTTCTCGATTATGGAGGTGATAAAAGAGTTCGTTGTAAAAGTTACATCGGTGCAAACTTTTACACTGATCCAGATGACTCTAAGTCTCAATCTGGATACATATTGAAAGTGGGAGCAATTATCTAGAGTAGCTCCGTGCAGAGCATTGTGGACATAGAATATTTGCAAAATACATACGGCTCTGAATGTGACAGACCCGTTGACTAAGCTTCTCTCACGAGCAAAACATGATCACACCTTAGTACTCTTTGGGTGTTAATCACATAGCGATGTGAACTAGATTATTGACTCTAGTAAACCCTTTGGGTGTTGGTCACATGACGATGTGAACTATGGATGTTAATCATATACAAATATGAATATTGGTGTTAAATCACATGGCGATGTGAATTAGATTATTGACTCTAGTGCAAGTGGGAGACTGAAGGAAATATGCCCTAGAGGCAATAATAAAGTTATTATTTATTTCCTTATATCATGATAAATGTTTATTATTCATGCTAGAATTATGTTAATCGGAAACATAATACATGTGTGAATACATAGACAAACATAGTGTCACTAGTATGCCTCTACTTGACTAGCTCGTTTATCAAAGATGGTTATGTTTCCTAGCCATGGACAAAAGAGTTGTCATTTGATTAACGGGATCACATCATTAGGAGAATGATGTGATTGACATGACCCATTCCGTTAGCCTATCACTTGATCGTTTAGTATGTTGCTATTGCTTTCTTCATAACTTATACATGTTCCTGTAACTATGAGATTATGTAACTCTCGTTTACCGGAGGAACACTTTGGGTGCTACCAAACGTCACAACGTAACTGGGTGATTATAAAGGAGTACTACAGGTGTCTCCAAAGGTACATGTTGGGTTGGCGTATTTCGAGATTAGGTTTTGTCACTCCGATTGTCGGAGAGGTATCTCTGGGCCCTCTCGGTAATGCACATCACTATAAGCCTTGCAAGCAATGTAGCTAATGAGTTAGTTACGGAATGATGCATTACGTAACGAGTAAAGAGACTTGCCGGTAACAAGATTGAACTAGGTATTGGATACCGACGATCGAATCTTGGGCAAGTAACATACCGATGACAAAGGGAACAACGTATGTTGTTATGCGGTTTGACCGATAAAGATCTTCATAGAATATGTAGGAGCCAATTGGGCATCCAGGTCCTGCTATTGGTTATTGACCAAGAATAGTTCTAGGTCATGTCTACATAGTTCTCGAACCGGTAGGGTCCGCACGCTTAAGGTTTCGATGACAGTTATATTATGATTTTATGAGTTTTGATGTACCGAAGGAGTTCGGAGTCCCGGATGAGATCGGGGACATGACGAGGAGTCTCGAAATGGTCAAGGCGTAAATATCGATATATTGGATGACTATATTCGGAGTTCGGAAAGGTTCCGAGTGATTCGGGTATTTTTCGGAGTACCGGAGAGTTACGGGAATTCGCCGGGGAGTATATGGGCCTTATTGGGCCATACGGGATTAGAGGAGAGAGGCCGAAAGGAAGGAAGCGCGCAGCCCCCCTCTGGTCCAAATTGGACAAGGGGTTCGGCCCCCTTTTCCTTCCTCCTCTCCCCCTCTTTCCCTTTCTCCTACTCCAACAAGGAAGGAGGGAGTCCTACTCCCGGTGGGAGTAGGACTCCCCATGGTGCGCCCCCTCCTAGGCCGGCCGCCCCCTCCCCCTTGCTCCTTTATATACGGGGGCAGGGGGGCACCCCAGAACACACAAGTTGATCTACGGATCGTTCCTTAGCCGTGTGCGGTGCCCCCCTCCACCATATTCCACCTCGGTAATATCGTCGCGGAGTTTAGGCGAAGCCCTGCGCCGGTAGAACATCATCATCGTCACCACGCCGTCGTGCTGACGGAACTCATCTCCGGAGCTTTGCTGGATCAGAGGCCGGAGATCGTCATCGAGCTGAACGTGTGCTGAACTTGGAGGCCCCGTACGTTCGGTGCTTGGATCGGTCGGATCGTGAAGACGTACGACTACATCAACCGCGTTGTGCTAACGCTTCCGCTTACGGTCTACGAGGGTACGTGGACAACACTCTCCCCTCTCGTTGCTATGCCATCACCATGATCTTGCGTGTGCGTAGGAAAATTTTGAAATTACTACGTTCCCCAACAGGTGGTGGGTTGTTGTTGTTGTCGCCTTGGTTCTGTACCAATGTTTGAATCAAGGTATTCTGCTGTTGAATCAACTGGGTGATTTCTGGCGGGAAAACAAACTCGGGGTCGCGTCTCGGAGGCATCTGAGGTTTTAAAGGAAGAGTTAAGAATAGAATGAGGTCTAGTGAGATAACATTACCCATATGCACATGAGACAAAATCACACAATATCATTCCTATCAATTCAAACGAGGGCATACAACGGTCTAACTATCGTTACAAAAGTGCTTGGACTAAAACTAATTAAATGGTGGAAAATTCTACTACTGTTGTGGTGGTCAACTAGAAAAACTGCTCCGATGCAGATTCCATGATATTTGCTCCAGCTTCATCAACATAGTCATCATCGCTGTCGTCGGGATCCGAGTCGGTGTCGTCGATGATGATATAATTATCTGGACAAGTAGGTTCATCCTCTTCTCCTCTGGGTGCTGATCCTCCCATGAATACTCCAATCTTCTCCTTAAGGTCACCGTTCTGTCTTACTAGAGTGACGATTTCTTCCATATAGTCTTTACGCGTAGCCTTGAGTTCTGCTTCTAGCTCCTTGATCCTGGTCATAGCCTTTTGTAGTTCCTCCATATCGGCGCACATCTGGTTCTCCTGGCGTCGGATATGTTGGTTTAACTCCTGAATATAAGCTGCGATTGATCTGTCCCTCCTGGTGGTGATCATCTCCCAATGCTCATCTCGGCGACCACAAATCTTGTAGATGGTATTCTTGAGATCGTTGTAGTAAACTTCTCCAATTCGTTCCATGGCGATGTGAGCTGCCGTGCTCTTTCCTAGGCTCCATGTTGGTGCATCAAAGGTAAATTCTATTGGTTCTGTGACTGGTGCAAATGTCCTTCCTGGAATTTAGACTTGAATCCTCCAGCGCTCTTCTTCAGGTAAAGTGGCGTTGAAAGTCCCAGTGAAGCTTGGTACTCCTATGTTTAAATATCTAGTGGCTTCCTTCAAGTGACATCCAAAAGGTGAATTCTCATCTGGTTGCGCGAACTTGATCCTTGCATCTGCCATCCTAAGGAATAGAAAAGATGAGGAGTCGGAAATGAGAAGAAGGAGTAGTGATCTAGGGCTTAAGCTTAGTGGCCGTGTCCTACAGTCAGCGTGTGCTCTGATACCACCTTGTAGCGACCAGACCTCAAACTGTCTGATCTCTATGCTCAGTGTCATCCCTGGATCAGTAATGATGACACCACACAATACTTAGAGGATTTATAACAGAGTAGCAATCACACACTTATTACATCGAATGTCTCAAAAGATAACTTATTGAAATAAATATGGCTTAAGGCCATCTAAAAACGGTAACAGCGGAAGTCTTGGAAGATAAGCGAGTCCATCAACTCCAACGGCATCACTGAGTATAGAACCACGACCTAAAAGCACCTTACTCGTCGTCTGAAAAGTCTGCAACATGAAACGTTGCAGCCCGAAAACGGGTCAGCACATGGAATATGCTGGCAATGTAACACATAGAGAATAACAATGGAGATAGGCTAATCTACATGCATATTTTGGCTGGTGGTAAAGCTCTATGGTTACAGTTTTTTGCATAAAGCCAATTTTTCCCTATTGCAAAGGAATAAATTCATTTAACTATCATGGTGGTTGTTAAACATTGAGAATGGTTGACAGCATTCTCAATCCCAATTAAAAAGTACTCATTAAACCCAACAATATTAAATTAGAAGTAATATGATGAGATTCACAAGATAATCAAGTACTAGATACTCAAAACGTCCATAACCAGGGACACGGCTAACCATGATTAGTTTATACACTCTGTAGAGGTTTGCGCACTTTTCCCACAAGACTCGATCGCCTCCGTTTGATTCCTCGCACTCCATGATGTTTGAGAAACGGATGACCGAGACATAGTCTTTCGGAAGCACTAGCACCTTACATGTGGGTAGACCGGTACACCTACTTTCCCCTACATCTGCTAGTCTACCCGTAAGAGTTCGCACAACTTAGTCAACCATGCCAGGGCCCATAATGGCTTGTGGTTGCACACGTAAGTTTGTAGTTTGAATAATCTCATGATCCCTTTGAGCCTGGGTAGTGGTCCGAAGAAATACAAGCAAGTCCTGCTAGAAAACAGGTGCCTCAATCCACCCAGATGTGTATTCAAGTTGCCACCTTAAATAAACCATTAATTAACAATCTCACATCTGTCATGGAAATTCACTCACCCAATCCACGTCTACTAGCATAGCATGGCATAATAAGCAAACGTAGAAGTAACTCCCAAGGGTTTGATAACAAAACAGGTAATAGGTACTACCTCAACTACATTCCCATCCCACAATTTAATTAGATCCTAATCATGCAATTGTTTGGAGGATAGATCTAATGCATAAAAACTAGGTAGTAGAAAGGTATGATCAAGTGTTACTTGCCTTGTTGATGATCCGCGAAACCTAGAGACTCGAAGTAACAGGCGGCGCACTCCGGGTATTCTATCGCAGACAAACAAACACGCATACAATAAGTACTCATCTAATGCACAGGTAAAACTCGAATAAAAGATCTAACCAGAATGTTCAACTTAAGAACTCCGGTTTGCAAAAAGAAACAAATCAAACAAAGCAACGGAAGTCAAACTGCGAAAGAAATAGCTTCATTTTACTAATCTGGATCTAAATCAAATTTTACAGAAGCAAAAACTTGTTTAAGTAGATTATTTGGAAAGAGGGTTTCGAGAAGAAACTCCAGGCGCTTGAATCGCCTGATTTCGATAAACGAGCGAAAAGTTATACTAAAACGAAAATCGGATCAGGAATCGCGATCAGAAAAATCGCGGATTAAATCCGAGAAAAAGAAAAACGACGAACAGGTTAACGAACGAACGTTCATTAACTAAACGAATCTGACGAATGCGTTCATTAAAACAAACTAACGGACGAACGTCCGCTAATTAACCTAAACCGGAAAAAAACCGAAAACTAAATAAAAACGAAACTAAAAAAACCAAAAAAAACCCCGTAATAAAACCGCCCAGTTTTTAAAAAAAATCGGCGGCACGCGGATCAAGGCGGCAGTGGCGGTGAAGTCCGGCGGGGTCCGGCGACGGCGGGCGGCGGCGGCGGGCGCTGGCGGCGGCTGCTGCGGCGGATCGGCTAGGGTTATGGTTTGTGGTGTGGGTGGGCGGCGGCGGCGTGGGCTGGCGGGGTTGGGCGGCTGGGCCGGGGCGCCGGGGCGGCGCTATTTATAGTGCCCCCCCCCGAGCGGAGTCCCTCTCGGGCACAGCCCGTAAGTCGGTTGCGCGTTTTTTTAAATAATTCCGCGCAGAAGAAAAATAAAAAGAAACACGAAACAGACTCCAAAAATCCCGAAATAAATTTTCCCCGGCTTCTAAAATCAAGGCGGACAAGATGAACATTTATTTGGGGCCTAAATGCAATTTTGAAAAACGCGCATTTTTCCTAAATTCAAATAAAAGCGAAAAACTCCAAAATAAATCTTATTTGATTTTTTATTAAATCTTCATTATTTCTTTATTTTGGGAAAGTCATTTTATTCCCTCTCTTAAACTTGGGTAGTAGAAATAATTGAAGATAAAATAAATAAAACCAAACGATCCTATTTTCAAAATTTGAGAAAACTCAAATATGAAAATAACGAAATCCCCAACTCTCTCCGTGGGTCCTTGAGTTGCGTAGAATTTCTAGGAGCGAGCCAACAATGCAAACAAAAATATGATATGCAAGGATGATCTACGTATAACATTCCAAATTGAAAATTTGGGATGTTACAGGGAGTTCATACATCTCCAACTTATCTACTTTTCCAAACACTTTTGCCCTTGTTTTGGACTCTAACTTGCATGATTTGAATAAAACTAACCCGGACTGACGCTGTTTTCAGCAGAACTGCCATGATGTTGTTTTATGTGTAGAAAAGAAAAGTTCTTGGAATGTCCTGAAAATCCACGGAGGCACTTTTTGGAATTAATAAGAATTTCTGGGCGAAAGAAATACACCAGGGAGCCCAGGGCCTGTCCACGAGACATGGGGCGCACCCCCCCTGTAGGGCGCGCCCCCTATCTCGTGGGCCCCCTGGATCTCCACCGACCTCAACTCCAACTCCGTATATTCACGTTCGGGGAGAAAAAATCAGAGAGAAAGTTTCATCCTGTTTTACGACACGGAGCCGCCGCCAAGCCCTAATCTCTCTCGGGAGGGCTGATCTGGAGTCCGTTCGGGGCTCCGGAGAGGGGGATTCGTCGCTGCCGTCATCATCAACCATCCTCCATCACCAATTTCATGATGCTCACCGCCGTGCGTGAGTAATTCCATCGTAGGCTTGCTGGACGGTGATGGGTTGGATGAGATTTACCATGTAATCAAGTTTGTTTTGTTAGGGTTTGATCCCTAGTATCCACTATGTTCTGAGATTGATGTTGCTATCACTTTGCTATGCTTAATGCTTGTCACTAGGGCCCGAGTGCCATGATTTCAGATCTGAACCTATTATGTTTTCATGAATATATGTGTGTTCTTGATCCTATCTTGCAAGTCTATAGTCACCTATTATGTGTTATGATCCGACAACCCCGAAGTGACAATAATCGGGATACTTCTCGGTGATGACCGTACTTTGAGGAGTTCATGTATTCACTATGTGCTAACGCTTTGTTCTGGTTCTCTGTTAAAAGGAGGCATTAATATCCCTTAGTTTCGCTAGGACCCCGCTTCCACGGGAGGGTAGGACAAAAGATGTCATGCAAGTTCTTTTCCATAAGGACGTGTGACTATTTACGGAATACATGCCTACATTACATTGATGAACTGGAGCTAGTTCTGTGTCACCCTATGTTATAGCTATTACATGAGGAATCGCATCCAGCATAATTATCCATCACTGATCCATTGCCTACAAGCTTTTCACATATTGTTCTTCGCTTATTTACTTTTCCGTTGCTACTGTTATAACTACTACAAAAACCCAAAAACAATTATCTTTACTTTTGCTACCGTTACCTCTATTATCATACCACTTTTGCTACTAAACACTTTGCTGCAGATACTAAGTTATCCAGGTGTGGTTGAATTGACAACTCAATTGCTAATACTCAAGAATATTATTTGGCTCCCCTTGTGTCGAATCAATAAATTTGGGTTGAATACTTTACCCTCGGAAGCTGTTGCGATCCCCTACACTTGTGAGTTATCAACCACCGGACGAACTCCCTCACCACCATCGCCATTGTCACGCCTGCCTCCCTCAAGACAGCCAACCTGGCCATGACCCTGCGAGCTGCGGGTCGATAAGCTACGCGTGCTCCCAACCGGAGCTCGGCTCTGTGGGGGCCACCGGAATTAGGAGCAAGGGGTTGTACGTGGTGGCGTTAACGTACACCCACTGCTTCCTAAATCCTGCCGCGTCAGGGTGGAGTGTGGGGTTGATGCAGGCACCCGTAGTTGCCGCCAGCACTTGAAGCGACACGCACCCCAAGTGCTGCCCACCGGCGACCATCTGGAGGGACAAGAGCTGGCGGAGCAGGACCATGTATGGGGTGATGCCCATAAAGGCCTCACGCAAGAACGCGAAGGTGGAGAGAAGGACAATGGACCCAAGATCTACGTGCAACGCGTTGATTTGGTAGTGCGTAAGCATGGCATTGAAGAAGTAAAAAAAGGACGACAGTGCGTGAGGGTCCTTGCATCGCGAGGCGGATGACACCAAGACCTTCAGAGGGACCGGCCTCCCAAGGAGCAGAGATTTCTATGCAGGTACCCAGCCTCGTGAGGCTACGATGACGTGAGCCATGACGACAAGGCCAGGTGGGCGCTAGTAAGCGCAGAGGAGACAGTTTCCCTTTCAGTGCTAAGGGAGCAAGGACATATGCGGGTCCCCATGGAATCCCCCAAAGGTTTCCATTTTGGTGCAACGAGACCAAGACCATGAGCTCGGCAGGACGAATGTCATCGCCGAGCCTACCGCAGTGTCACGACTATAAGCTTTGTAGGCGAAGTCCACCTTTTGTCAGGATAGGGTGTACCTCTTGTCCCCTTCCAAATTATCCATTGTGGAATCCCTTCCCGCCTATGTTTTGGGGAAGAGGACCGAGGCCACTAGAAATATAGGTTAGCCACCACCGTAGAAGGGGTCGACTCATTCTCACCCCCCGAGCCCTCACGACGCAGCTCACCCACTGCACTAGTTCATCCTCAAACCTCCTCGTGAGGCCAATCCACCACAAAGCAGAAGTAAGGTTTTACATCGCCAGGTGGCCGAACCTGGGTAAAATGTTGTGCCCATCTCTTCTTCCCCCCTCACGTGAATCCAACAGGGCTAGGCTGTAGGGCGACGAGCTTGAGGCTTGAGAGGTGGAGATCTTCGCACATGCCCCAGAGTTCGAACCTTCTTGGGTTTAGAGAGCCCTGAATCCGACACAATCTTATCAATTGTAAAGTTTGATATTCATATATTCCCAATAATGAATTTTAACCACAATTACTCAAAATAAACATTTTATCCTTTTGAGTTCCTTGATGTTTTATTTACTAACTTTTAGTAAATATTCTTTTGGCTATTATATATATCATAACTTATCGAGATGATATCATCTTCCAATCTTATCATTCATAAGCATCAAGTTATATGACATTTTGAGAAAACCATTTTTCTCTATATATATTTTAAACCCTTTTAAAAAAATTGTCAAGATATATATAAACTTTATATATTAGCTTAATCAGACATTTTGATCTATCTCCATAGATTCTTCCACGCCCAAAATTTTGCCTAATACACTGATGGAAATTTGTTTCAAAACTATTTTCTTAAGTGCTAAAGAACTTTATATTGTTTTCATCTCATAATACATCATATACATATATGATCAGAAACATTATACAGCTCCCACTGAATTTTACAAAGCTATTTTGTTAGTACCCAGAAGCTTTTACATTATTTCCATTTCATGATGTGACTTTCATAAAATATTTGGAAATATTATATAGCTCCCACTGAATTTTACACAAAATACTTTTGGACAATTCCAAAATTTCATTACTAGTTTAAATTTAAAAAAAATCGTTTTGAAGTTTTGCACATTTATCTGGTTATCTTGAGGATTTAAAACCTTTCTGTTTGTAGCAGTCATACATCTTTCCCAAATTAGGAAACTTGTTTAAAATCCTCCTTTATCTTCATATATACTACTTGAAGTGACTATCAAGTTCTAAACTTTTTAGTTATGTATGAAAATTAACAATTAAGTTCTAAACTTGATTGTATATAAATTCTCATTCCCGTGTGCATGGCCAAGGGACATTCCCCTTTTTAACTAGGCGTCGCTATCATTTCCTTCTAGTGTGTAACTTCATCTTCTTACAGGATGAATATTTTGCCGTGTCATTTCATAAATTCAACGATATTCTTGATCATGTTATTAGCTTTTAGAATTTCCTACAACCAATGTAGTAATTAACGAGATGTCTTACATACAATCTATTAAAACAAATTTCGATTTATTGATTCAATTTACCATCGTTAAGGATTCATTAATCTCTTAAAGCTATAACATCCTCCCACTTATTTTTCACAAGAAAACCTTTTCTTTCATTTGTGACAAATATTTTTGTCTTTTGATCATTTCAATGAGAGGAATCATTTTATATAATGTTCTACAATCCAACTATTATATAGTTAAAGAATTTAAAATCTCAGATGATTTTCCTTTTAACCAGATCTATATGTGGTTTTTCTGTTTAGTGTAAATCTTGTTGATTTAGTTATACCCTGAATATAAGAAGCAGATAGAATAATTCAAATGTTTTGCTAAACTTATGACTTTAGATCTATTCTTCAAATGAAGAATCATATTATCAACTTTCATAATGATCCTTAATCTCCACTAAATTATTTGAACTCTTCAAATAGTATTTATTCTGAAATTCCTTCAAACTTATTCAAATAATTCAGTCCGAGTAAAAAAAATACTTATTTTAACGAAGCATAATTATCCACCATACTGTTTTATTTATCACTTTTATACATCATTATGTATATTTTATCGATCAAAATAATTGATTACTTCATCTATATGAAGATTATTCTTGATGTATCCAAGCAGAGATATATTCATGTGGAACTTACCAGTCTTCTTAAGACATTTAGCATAAATGTTGTAATACATTTAAATCAAGATTTTATGAATGAACCATCATAACTTTGTGGTAAATCCAACATATATTCTTATAACCACTTCGACAACTATTGTTAAAAACTTTAATAAGAATATCCATTGCATAATCCAAAACATAATGTCTTATACAACTCCGGAACATAATAACTATTATGTGATCCTAAGATAAATCTTGAAGACAGACTCCATCAATCTTGAGTAGCGATCACATCAACATCCTTGATCACGTCTTTAGTTCTTATCAACTTGTGAGCTTTATGTAGTCCCTATATCGGATCACGAATAACATTAATTGATTAGTATTAGATACTATGTCACGTACCACTACTGAAGGATGCTGCTAACGCGACACTACGATCAGAGACCCTTTGACGAAACTATGTGCGATGCATTAATCACAAACGGTGATGTAAAATAACCATAAAAAAGATGCAAAACATTTGCGATGAAGGATACATCAAACACGGTTCAGATTTTAGTTGCGTGTGCAATCAGGGGCATACGGTTCAGTTCAATGAACTGTTTGCGAAGAGGCAGAACAAAAGAAACAGGTAGCCAGATGAAGCAGTATGCGATATACGACATATTGTTCACTCGGATAAACTATTTGTGATGAGGCAGAACAACAAAAACGGGCAGCCAGATGAAGGTGTGTGCGACATACGACATACAGTTCACTTAGATGAACTGTTTGCGTTGAGCCAAGAGAACAGAAACAGTTCAACTTAACAAGATGTGTGTGATACGGGACAAACATGTCTGTAATCGGAAATGTGTGGGAAGACCAATAACAACACAGATGACTCATGTTAACAAGACGTGTGTGTTGTGAGAAAATGATTGCTGGTATACAATTGTTAGTGATTGATGAAATCATCACCGACGGGTTCCATTGTTTAGTCCATGTGCGATGTGATTTGCTCTGTCTATAGAGCATCAACATATATACTTAAAAAGACAGCATTGCAAAACCAAATTAAGAATACAATTACACAAGTGACTACACACATAACATTTCCATACACCAAAGTAAGGAATTACATGCATACTAAACTAGGAGAAACAAGGATCTAATCATCTACTTCTTGATGCGACGACACTTGCCATTGCTCTGCTTCCGGCTAGATGGAAATGTTGAAGAGACACTAGGAGAAACAAGAATTTGGCATGGTGGGTGTGCTTCTTGCAATGGTGGGGCGCGATCGAGAGGTTGAAGAGACACAAGGGTTAAATGGTCGCTATAATAAATGGGGTCCGGCCGGCCTGTAATCGTCATGTCTTGTCATCGCGTTCATGGGGGAGGATTCTAGTGCATGCTTGACAACACCGCACCACACGCGTTTTGTTCCATGCCTGGGCTCGAAGAGGCGCCAAATATATCGTCCATCAGCATGTTTCCTTGCTACCGCATAGTTTACCGCGCAAGCTTCCCGCCTGGTTAGTTTGGCCATGCGTTGGCTAGAAGAGGGACAAATCATGGGCGTTTATTGGCAAAAAGCTTTGTAAAAACAAAGTGTGTGGAATGACTTCGGTCATAAGTTTACCCTTGGGTGATGAGGTCAAAGTAACACAAAAGGGTGATGATGGACACTCGAGTGCGATAATTAATTCTGAACGCTACAGGGCACACGGTTGAAGAAACCAACTCTGTGCAATAATGTCGAAGATCATAGTCGAGTTAGCCATACAGATCGTGTGCTATGAGATCGACAAGGTAAACTAATACGTGAATGGTTAATAAAATCTAAGTCCATTGCATGTTAAGGTCAAATAGTGCTACCAATATATGAGTTTCATATGATGCCATTTCAACGATTGTACCACAAAAGCTCGAAATATTACAAGGTTCAAATTCCGGAGTTATATGGCTCAAATTCGATGATTACAAGGTTCAAACTGATATTAGAAATGAAATTCAGCTCATCAGCTGCAAACGCTCATGCTGATCTACTGAACATGGATATCACAGAGTTTCAAACTAATATTACCACTTGTAAGTCTGGTTTCGAAACCGCATAATTTTTGCAAAGGGATCAGCCACTGAGAAGTCATGTATCGGGTTGACACGATGACATCCGATTACTCTATCATCTGAAGTTCCAAAACGAAATTCAGCATTTTTGGAGCCTATTCCATTCTGTCGCAGCCGCCAGCGCTGATCAACAAACCATTCATTTTTGTGAAATAAATGTAGGGAAAACCTCATTACCTTCAGCACCCTTGCTCTGACAACAAAGAACCTCGTGAATATAATCTCTGGTAAGGTCCCTCAGTAGGAGTTCAAAGTAATTTCTGAGAGATGCAGATCTAGGCATTCGATGTGATTGTTATATATATCACATTATCCACCACCGGGCCTAATCTTATTTGCACAAGAAGAAAACGTGTTAGTGCCTACATGCAGTTTTGAACACTACTACAGGCCTATTTGGTTTGCAGGATTTGTAAAATGCACTAACATCCATCTTCGACCTGGCATGATTAATATGGGCATTTGATTACAATCTAGAAATATAGCCTTCTTCACAAGAGGTTGGAGTGGATGAAAAGTTCCCTAAGAGAACTAGTACAGATGAATCCAAAGGAGAACTGCTTATGGATTGTAACCATATGGGTCAAGCAACCAATATGGGGGGATGTATGTACTGAAATCCTCCAAAAAATCCTTCAGAAATCGTAGTACATTGTCATTGTAAACTTGGAAAAAGGTGTCACAAATTGAACTCACTTATGGTTAACATTTGACAGGAAAGGAACATCACCTCGATATATAACTTCTCTAGGCACGGAAAGCATCTCAGGAAACGGACAACCTGCTCCAGGTTGGGGCCGATAGATTCTAGTGCCAAGACCTTCACTGTGCGCAATTTTGGGGTCAAGCTTGTCAGAATCACTTTCTGGATGACAGACGAACATACATCTTCAAAATTGGAAATAATGTTAATTTTTAGAAGGAGAGGCAGAAGGCGGCTGTTGTACCTGAACGGGTGTGGATCCAATAACAAGTTCGAAGTATTTATCAGACGAGTAGCCCACCACTGTCAATTTCGGCGTAGAAATGACATTGATTCTTGTTGGACCTTCTTGATCAACTACAAGTAATCTCTTAAGTGAAGGTGTGTTCTCAATGACCATACGGTGGTACACATCTTGTGATGTCTTCTTGCCGCACCAGCAACACACATAAATAATCTGGAGAGTCATGGAGGTGATGTGGAAGCTACTCAACTCATTGATCGCCTGAAGATGAAGGTACTCGAGTGCAGTACACCCACGGAGCAGGCGCTCCATGTCGCCGTTTGGGAGGCAGATGGCGATGAGCTCGAGGTGCTTCAGTCATGGTAGAATATGAGTGGGCACGTCATTAAGGGGGATGGTAGTTCCTCAATATAGCGACACGTAGCGTGGGTGTGGCACCCCGGCTCAGAGAAACCAGAATGCCCTATATTCCAACCCAGAGATCAAGATGAAGTCTTCTGGAATACATAACTTCTTAGCATAGAACAAATCTGCTCTTTATTACAATCTATTTGGGTACAAGGGTTACATCGGCACGGCGATACTATGTCTGCCATAGTTGCTCTATGCAAGCAGCAGAACAACTCGAAGCAGCGGGATGACTTCTAGAAGCGGAACAACGAGGACAGTGGTGAACTCCACTCCGCAGGGACTCTAGCTGGAACGCTTATCCTAGCTCGCAAACATGGCATCCACGACAAACAAGCAATCAAATCCGGCATGACCTGCAAACTGGCATGACACGCCAGGTCAATACATTGAATGTACTTGCAAGCTCACAATAACCAGAAGCATTCAAGACAAACAACAACATGGCAGTTATAGGTTAAGCAGGAACTAACATGAGATCATCATAACAACATGGCATGAACAACATGAACACGGTACAGCTAGAACAATATGAGCATGGCATGAACTTATTAATCTGACGACACTAGCTTGCAACATGATGACACTATCATGCACCAACTTACTCTTCTCAGGTTACCTCGTAACCATCACATGCATCACTTACCAACATCGGATATCACACGATCATCTCAGGATCAAATCAAGCTTAGTATAAACAATACCGTAGTAATCATTACATGACCACAAGGAGCTTGACCTTTACCCACGATTCTCGCACAACATCACGAATATCCAACAGCTCGGTATCCTCGATACCATGGTGATCATTCACGGATCACAAACAGAACCACGCTTGGTTCAATGGGTTACCTCGTACCCAAACGGTGATCAATCATGGATCACATATCCAACTTATCTCATCATCGAACCGGGGTTGTTATTAAGCACATCATTATTATTATTACTGTTGACCCATAGTGTGACCAACTACGAACTGGGCCCTTATTCGCGGGCACGGCTATCGATAGATTTAACACACAGAATCACTCTGCAGAGGTAGCGCACTTTACCCATGCCACAGAACCCATGGCCTCGCACTCCCATTCGGGTGTACCAACGGTGTTCCAACAAAACTGATCTACTGCCATGACACTCTCCCAGCCACTCCGACCAACACCCCTTATTGGGTTTAGTCCTGGGTGGCCGAGCCTACCAAAGGCAAAACAGCCACCGTCCTGGCAAATAAACGGTCCCAAAGAGGGACATGGATCCATGCAAAAACAACAAGCCCACAAGGCTTATGTTCGCCTACCTGATCAGGGTAGCGTGCGCCCATAACCTTCCCTAGTTGGAGGCACCAGCGAGAGGCATGACAATAAACCCAGTTAGGACCGTCCCATTCCGGCAAATGTGGTTGCACTTGTCACCTCGATATGGTGGCACCATGACTCAGCCAACAGTTGTTCAAGTTCAATTGAGTTTGGTTAAACTTGAATGCAATAAGCTGAGTCATATGAAAATAAAAAGATGCAACTACAATGCATGAGCAGGATATCAACATAAGCATGGCGGTGCAACATTATTTCTTAACATATCAACAACAACAAAGCATATATTCGACTGAGCATGGGATACTGACTAGCATGAACATCACAAGTACATTACTCAGAAACATAGCATTACCACTAGTATCAACAATAAATATCAGGCAAGAACATATCAACAATGCTACCAAGCAAGCATTTAACCATCTGGATGCAATGGAACATGCATAACAACGGCACTCAGAACAGACGTCAGTCATGCACCGAAGACCATCACCGACATCAACATGTACTACTAGCAAGCATAAGCATATGAAAGGAATACTAGCAACTAGTACATGATAACCAGGTGCATAACAACATATCAAGAAAGTAAACACAAACCAATAAGCATCATCGGAACAACAATAAACATGTTTTATGCAAGCAAACATATATAAAATATTCAAGTTGAAAACCATGGCTACTGGATGACTATCATGCAAGAGGGTATTGTGGCTTGCCTGGGGTGAAGAAGGCACCAGGGAGAAGTGCGGTGAAGCTGCGGAAAGAAACGCCGGATGGTTCTCTTTCGAAGGGGGATGTTTACGGGAAAGGGCAAAATGGTCATTTTCACTTTGGGAGCACCTAGTGAAAATGGAAACAACAGAAAGAGCTCGATGATACAAAGATGTGAGCATTGGTTTCACCTCAATCGGAGCAACGGTTGAAAAGTTGTGAGGTGTTGAACACCAGGGACCAATCTATGAAAATTTTCATCACCAACAAGTCCCTGGGAGGAAAAATTGAAGGAGCATAAGGAGAAATATGTTTTCTGAAAGAGAAAGCATATTCCGAACCAAAGTAGACTTAAAATATTGTAGGACCTTGAAGTATGTCTAGAGGGGGGGGGGGGGTGATTAGACTACTTGACCAATTAAAAACTTAACCTTTTCCAAATTTTAGAGTTTGGTAGATTTTAGCTATCTTAGGACAAGTCAAGCAATCATCACACAATTCAAGCAAGCATGCAAAGAGTATATGAGCAGCGGAAATTAAAGCATGCAACTTGCAAGAAAGTAAAGGGAAGGGTTTGGAGGATTCAAACGCAATTGGAGACACGAATGTTTTTGGCATGGTTCCGATAGGTGGTGCTATCGTACATCCACGTTGATGGAGACTTCAACCCACGAAGGGTAACGGTTGCGCGAGTCCACGGAGGGCTCCACCCACGAAGGGTCCACGAAGAAGCAACCTTGTCTATCCCACCATGGTCGTCGCCCACGAAGGACTTGCCTCACTAGCGGTAGATCTTCACGAAGTAGGCGATCTCCCTGCCCTTACAAACTCCTTGGTTCAACTCCACAATCTTGTCGGAGGCTCCCAAGTGACACCTAGCCAATCTAGGATACACCACTCTCCAAGAAGTAACAAATGGTGCGTTGATGATGAACTCCTTGCTCTTGTGCTTCAAATGATAGTCTCTCCAACACTCAACTCTCTCTCATAGGTTTTGGATCTGGTGGAAAGAAGATTTGAGTGGAAAGCAACTTGGGGAAGGCTAGAGATCAAGATTCATATGGTAGGAATGGAATATCTTGGTCTCAACACATGAGTAGGTGGTTCTCTCTCAGAAATGGTAAGTTGGAAGTGTAGGTTTGTTCTGATGGCTCTCTCCACGAATGAAGAGGAGGTGGAGGGGTATATATAGCCTCCACACCAAAACTAACCGTTACACACAATTTACCAAACTCGGTGGGACCGATTCAACAGACTCGGTCGGACCGATTTAGTAAACCTAGTGACCGTTAGGATTTTCGGTGGGACCGACATGCAACTCGGTAGGACCGATATGATTAGGGTTAGGGCATAAAGTAATCTCGGTAAGACCGATTACACAAACTCGGTGAGACCGATTTTGGTAATAAGCTTTCCAGAGAGTTGGTCAGGTAAACTCGGTGGGACCGATTCGCTCATTTCGGTGAGACCGAAATGTTACAAAAAGGAAACAAGGAGTTTAGATTGCAATCTCGGTGGGACCGATTGCTCACTTCGGTTAGACCGAAACGTTACGAAGGGAAACAGAGAGATTACAATCCCATCTCGGTGAGACCGAGATCCCTATCGGTAAGACCGATTTGCTTAGGGTTTGTGGCAGTCGCTATGACATTTGAACTCGGTGGCGCCGGATAGAAAGAATCGGTGGGACCGATTTTGACTTTGGGTTTAGGTCATATGTGGATGTGAGAAAGTAGTTGAGGGTATATGGAGCATATCACTAAGCACATGAAGCAAGAGGCTCATTAAGCAACACCTCATCCCTCCTTGATAGTATTGGCTTTTCCTATAGACTCAATGTGATCTTGGATCACTAAAATATAAAATGAAGAGTCTTGAGCTTTTGAGCTTGAGCCAATCCTTTGTCCTTAGTATTTTGAGGGATCCACTTTCATCATCCATGACATGCCATTCATTGAGCTTTCCTGAAATAATAGTCTTGGAATAGCATTAGCTCAATGAGCTATATGTTGTTATGAATTACCAAAACTACCTAGGGATAGTTGCACTTTCAATCTCCCCCTTTTTGGTAATTGATGACAACATATAGATCAAAGCTTCGACAAATGATAATAAGATTGAAAAACATCGTCGCTTTGATAAGTATGTTATAAGCAAGAGCTCCCCCTAAATTTGTGCATAGTTTAAAATTTGCTTTGGACTGCAAATGCACAAGGAATTAGGCTCATGGGTTCTCTTCCATGTCACATACATCTTGGTGGAGCGCTCAAAATAATAAAGATTGAATACATGCACTCATCACCAAGCAAAGTGAATGATCATTTAAGGATGGGTAAGATAATATCATTTAGCAAGCATAAGTGTAGCTTATGATCAAACACATGATCATCAATGTCTCACAGACAACAGCATAGTATCTCAAGCAATCAAAAGCAAACAAAGTTTAACCACCAAAGCAAGAGAGAACAAAAGCAACACACTCTCTCTCGAAGCCTATGATCTATACATTTTTCTCCCCCTTTGGCAACAAGTTACCAAAAAGTTCATAGAAAATGCATAGTGCTAGATCGACTCTCAGGCTTGATCTTCAGGTGGTGGTGTAGAGATGGCTCCTTGGACGAAGGGTTCAGTTGAAGTGGATGGAGCTGGAGGAGTTGGTGCTGGAGCTGGTTGCACTGGAGCTGTAGGAGCTGTAGCTGGTGCAGATGATGTGCCTCTGGAGTCTGTCACAGGCACTGCAGCTGACCTATGAGCTCTAGGCACTCTGGCAAATGCATCAGTGGTTCTCTTGCCCTTCCTCTCCTGCATGTCATCCTGGAGCTGCTCCACAACTGACTGAATCTCAGTTACTTTGACATCTAGATCATAGAATTTTTGTTCCGTGATTCTTTCCAGGCTCTCCTGGTTTTGAGTTAGGGTGGCCAACCCCTTCTCAATCCTCAGAGTTGATGCTATCAAGTAACCAAGCTGCTCCTGCTTGTTCTTCAAAAAGTACTCAGATGCCTCCTCTTGAGTTGGCATCTTGGCAGCCTTCTCTCTCTTTGCCTTCTCCTTCTGCTCTTGAGCTTGCACTAATGATGGTTCATTCTCATTCATGACAACCTGATTATCCTCAAAGTATGGATAGATAGCAACATGTTCCTTATCCAGCAAGTAAGTTCATGTGCCCATCTTTGAGTTAATCAACTCCTGAATCTGTGAGGCATACCCACAACTCCTCTTCCGGTCTGCTGCTGTCCTCTAAATGGTCTCAACAATGAGGCTCATGACCTTGAATTTTTGTGGCACATCAAACAAATGCAGCAAGTTGATAGCATGCCCTCTAATCATGTTGTGGTCACCTGACTTGGGCAACAGAGTGTGCCTTAGTATCCAGTTGATGGTTGGCAGCCCTGACAGCAGAAAGTGGACTGACCCAAACTTGAAAGTCTCAAGAGCTTTGTTTGGGATCTCCTAGTACATATGAGTCATGGTATTGTGGTCCATCTTCTTCTTGGCATAGACATCCAAGTCATCTTCACTCTCCCTTGGGGCATTGATCAGACTGGCCCATTCCTCAATTGTTGACTGGTACCTTGTACCTTCAGACATCCAAACTATCCTGCCATCTGGATAGAAGTGTGCTGTGGAGTAGAATTGCATAATGAGCTCATCATTCCACTTTGTGAGCTTCTGCCCAACAAAGTCTGCAACTCCACAAGCAACAAAACTGTCTTGCACTCCAGGATAGTGTTCCTCATTTTCCTTCATGTAGGTCCAGTCGACCCAACTCATATCACAAACTATTGGTTTCTTGTCCAACAACACTGTCTGATAGAAGTCCTGCTGTTCCTTAGTGTGGAACCTGTAGTCAACAACAGTCCTTCCCCTGGTAGCATATGGATCTGACAGCCTCCACAATCTGAGTCATGCATCCTTTCTCAACTTCATGTTCTCAGCCACAGGATGAGCATCATTGTGGTCTGGAATCTTGGGCTTTAGCTTTCTCAGGACCTGCCCTTCATCATCTTCCTCATCAGCAACTTCAGGCACTGGGGCCTTGTTCTTCTCAGCAGCTGGAATACTCCTGGTATTCCTCTTAGGTGCAGTCTTGGGCTTGGGGGCAGCTTTGGGTGCTTCCTTGGGCTTTGATGTTGCAGCCCCTGACTTTATAGCATCACCCATTAGCTTTTGTGCCTTGGGTGCTGGTGCAGCAACCTCTTCTTCCTCTTCAGAGTCTCTCCTCATAGTGGGATTTCAGAGAACCTGGGCAGTACTGGTTCTGGTTCTCTTCTTCTTCTTATCTTGACCAGCAGCTTCATCTTCTGATTCAATGGTAAACTTCATAGTTTCTCCAGTGGGAACTTTCTTGGGTTTGGAATTTGTGACTCTTCTTGCAGGTGCCTCTTTGGGTTCTGTCTTTTCACGCACTTGAGTTGATCCTCTGACCTTCAGCATAGGTGTCCTCTTGGCAGGAACCTTCCTATTGAGTCCAGGCTTTGTGTTCTTTGCTGATGCATACTCCTTTTTGAGCACTACCTTCTTGGAGGTAGCCTCATCTTCTTCTGCCATATAATCCTCATCTTCAGACTCTGAGGTTCTCTTCTTCCTTGTCCTGGTGGCAGCTTTAGGCAGATTGCTTGGGGTGCTCCTGCTGCCATCATCTGAAGTGCTAGAGGGACTAGTGCCCTCACTCATGTGATTGTGCTCTTTTGACTTGTTCTGACTATCACTTTGGTCTTACATGCTGCAAATCACTGACTGCTGACCCTGTAAATAGTTATAGATGAGATAGAATGGATGAGCATCACAAAATGCAGAGATTTTTGCAAAAGAATGATTCAAGATTCAGTTTTAGTTTTCCACAGAAAGCATTTCGGATCAACCTATTTTCAAACTCGGTGATACCGAAGCAGTTTTTGGAACTTAAACTGGTGAACTCGGTTGGACCGAGACACAGTTCGGTGGCACCGAGACTGCTAGGGTTTCACAAAGTCCTCAAATAGGTCACACCGATTAGCAATTCTCGGTCTCTCGAGAGTTACTAGTGCAATGGCGTTAGCCAAAATGGTGGGACCGAGTTTTTCAACTCGGTGGGTCCGAGATGGTTTCGGCGGAACCCTACCCTAAATTTTCAAATCGCATCTAATCTAAGGATTGTATTGACTGGATAGGAGTGTTTCAATTGTGGCAAGAATCATAATGAACATAATGTGCTAGGAATCGGACGAGGATGGCACTATGATCGAGTCCATACCCTAGCTTGGCGATGAACTCGCTACGGCGGCAACGGCGGGGGTGAATACCGTTGACGGCGGCGGAGACCAGCGACAGGAGGCGGCTGGCGACGAGGAGACGATCCGGAGACCCTGGTGGCAGAGCGAGCTATTGCGCGGGCGAAGAGGTTCGGAGAAATTTCCAAATTTTTGCCCGTGAGTATATATAGCCCGACCCTGTCGATGTGACCAAGTGGAACAACTCGGTAGCACCGAGATGCATAACTGTATACAGTTACAGCAACACGGTGTGACCGAAAAGTTCAAATCGGTTGCACCGAGATTGAAAACCTAGATCGACTTAGTGATCTCAGTAGGACCGAAATGGAGGAATCGGTCAGACCGAGAATCACAAAGAAGTTTTGGAAGTTTAAGTCTATGACGAATCGGGGACTCCGAGTGCTCCTCACACAGAGTGGTTCGAATCTGACTTGATCAAATTTTGTGATGTAGCATGAATAGAGTTTGAGACGAGAAAAGCATAGAGAGCTAGAGAAGGTTCTTAGGCATTCTTGTCCATCCACTTGGCAAAAAGAAAAAGAACCCAAAGAACCAAAGCAACAAGTGGATGTCCTCGAATGAGTAAAATATGCAACCAACATGCTCACACAATAAGATGGCAAATAAAATATGTGGCAAAGCATGCACAACCAATTCTAGCATCTATCAAACAATTGACAATGACTAAGTCATCTATATATGAGTATATTGACTTAGGAGTCAAATGAGAACATTTGATCATAGGTCATACTCATCGTTTAAGCTCAAGTGGGGTTACCACTTTTACATAATGCATTGATGTGTTCACACCATTAGAGTTGCTTTGACTCAATTCTTAGAGTTAAGCTCCCCCTAGATGTGAGATCCCCTTTTAGAGGGATGAACTAACCTTGGGTTTTGTCGATGATGACTTCATGTAGGTGTTGAAGATGTGGATGCTCAATGTTGATGTAGATCATTTGAAGCAATCCTTTGGAGTGAGTTGCACTTTCAACATACCTACATGGGTTAGTCCCACAAGGAACAAACAAGAATATCCATAGACATAGAGTGATGCACACACAAGATGATGTCCATGAGATCATTAGGTTACCTTGTCCCTTGCCTTACCAACATGAGGGTTTGTGACTCCTTGACCTAGTGCAAGATGTGGAAGTTGATTGCACTTGTCCTTGCCATAATGATATGAGTGAAGAATGTTGGCGGAGTCACCCTCAAGGACTCTCTAGTTCTTCTTCTTCGGGATCCACATCATTTTGATGGGAATCCTTGGAGTTGTAGTCGTACTTCATGAAGTAGAACTTGACGTAGTCTTGGGAACCCACTTGACCGAGGCCTTAGGTGCTTCTTCAAATGCATCAATCTCCTCTTGAAGCTTGTCCTTGCCTTTCTTCTTGTGGTCTTGTGGTGGAAGATCATCTTGTGCTTGTGTTCCTTTGAAGGAAGTAGGATCGTACTTTTCTTGTTGAGGAACAAACTTCGTCTTGGGGCATTGATCTTCTTCCCACTCAACTCCATTGGCATTGAACTTTCATTCAAAACCAACACCTTGATTCTTCCGGTGCCTTCCTTGCTTGCGTATAATTTCCTCGAATTGCTTACTCCCGGCAAGGCTCTTGTAAACACCTTTCTCTATAATTCCCTTCAACAAGCTATTTTCTTGCTCAAGTGTAACTTGGCTAAGAGAATCATAAGTGGAATCAAGAGAACTACTAGAAGCAACAATATTGGATTTGACATTATTATTGTTACTACTAGAGGAAGGATCTTTCTTGTACTTGTTACTAGACTTGACTTGAGGCATGTAAGTAGATAAGAGTAAACTCTTGGCAATGTAAGAAGAGCTTTTCTTACGGAGATCATCATTGATTGCTTTTAAGAACTCATGCTCTTGCTCAAGATTGACCTGTTCAAAGCGTAATTTCCCATGAGCCCTTAAAAGTTCTCGATGATCTTCGAAGATAGTTTCATGAGCTAACTTAAGAGTGTTTAGTTCTTTAGTTAGAAGCTCAATCTTCTCCTTATCATTGTCATTTGTTTTATCTTGATTAGCATGATTAATTGACGTTTCATCATAGTATTCATCACTAGAGTTGTCAAGTAATTCATCATCAACGAGCAAGTCATCTTCATCACTATTGAAATCAACATACTCGGGATGTGTTACGTTTAGACCTTTGGCCATGAAGCATCTTCCAATTCCTTCATTTGGTGAATCAAATATGTCGTAGGAGTTGGTTGACACAAGTGCTAGACCGGCAACACCTTCATCTTGAGTATATTCGGAGTCGGAGTGATAGGTTCTCTCAGAGTGATTGTCGGAGTCGGAGCCGAATACCCATTCACCAACATGAGCTTGATGTCTTCGTTTTGTGTATCTCCTTGATTTCTTGTCCTTCCTTTCCGAATCCTTGCTTCTCCGTGAGGGTCTTCGTTCATAACGATCATCTCTACTCCTCCTCTCTCTTGGTGGTGATTCTTCTCTTTTACTTCTTCTTTTTGGAGAATCTTCTCTTCTTTTGTAGGGTGTCGTACACTCATCGGAATAGTGTTCGGGTCTCCCACAATTGTAGCAATTTCGCTCTCGACTAGAAGATCTTTTGTCATTGTAGGACCTTGACTTAGAGCTTCTTTGTTTGCTTCTACTCTTGTAGAATTTGTTGAAGTTCTTCACCATTAAGCTCAATTCTTCATTGAAGGTTTGTTTCTCACTTGATGATGTGGGGGCTTCACATGAGGCTTTGTAAGCACCACCTGACTTGTTGTGAAGTTCCTCCTTATCCTTGAGTGACATCTCATGAGCAACAATTCTTCCAATGACTTTCGTTGGCTTGAGATCTTTGTAGTTTGGCATCATTTGGATCAATGTGCACACGGTATCATACTTTCCATCCAATGCTCTTAGGATCTTCTTGATGATGAATCTGTCGGTCATCTCTTCACTCCCTAAGCCGGCAATCTCATTTGTGATAAGTGCAAGCCTAGAGTACATTTCAGTGACACCTTCACCATCCTTCATTTTGAACTTGTCAAGCTGACTTTGGAGCACATCCAACTTGGATTCCTTGACGGAGTCGGTACCTTCATTCAAATCAATCAAAGTATCCCAAATTTCCTTTGCATTTCTCAAGACGGCTGATTTTGTTGAATTCTTCGGGGCACAATCCGTTGAAGAGGATATCACAAGCTTGAGCGTTGTATTGCAACATCTTCAACTCATCCGTGCTAGCTTCATGGTTTGGTTCTCTCCCATCAAAGAATTCACCTTGCAAGCCAATACACACAATAGCCCAAACGGCGGGGTTATGTCCAAGAATATGCATTTTCATCTTATGCTTCGAACTAGCAAAATTAGTACCATCAAAGTAAGGACCTCTACGGTGATAATTTCCCTCGCTAGACGCCATACTCTCCTAGGTTGTGAAACCAAGGCTATGACCACCAAAAGCTATGGAAATCAAAGAAAATGGAGACCAAGGCTCTGATACCACTTGTAGGACCTTGAAGTATGTATAGAGGGGGGTGAATAGACTACTTGACCAATTAAAAACTTAACCTTTTCCCAATTTTAGAGTTTGGCAGATTTTAGCTATCTTAGGACAAGTCAAGCAATCATCACACAATTCAAGCAAGCATGCAAAGAGTATATGAGCGGCGGAAATTAAAGCATGCCACTTGCAAGAAAGTAAAGGGAAGGGTTTGGAGGATTAAAATGCAATTGGAGACACGGATGTTTTTGGCGTGGTTCCGATAGGTGGTGCTATCGTGCATCCACATTGATGGAGACTTCAACCCACGAAGGGTAACGGTTGCGCGAGTCCATGGAGGGCTCCACCCACGAAGGGTCCACGAAGAAGCAACCTTGTCTATCCCACCATGGCCGTCACCCACGAAGGACTTGCCTCACTAGCGGTAGATCTTCACGAAGTAGGCGATCTCCCTGCCCTTACAAACTCCTTGGTTCAACTCCACAATCTTGTCGGAGGCTCCCAAGTGACACCTAGACAATCTAGGAGACACCACTCTCCAAGAAGTAACAAATGGTGCGTTGATGATGAACTCCTTGCTCTTGTGCTTCAAATGATAGTCTCCCCAACACTCAACTCTCTCTCATAGGTTTTGGATCTGGTGGAAAGAAGATTTGAGTGGAAAGCAACTTGGGGAAGGCTAGAGATCAAGATTCATATGGTAGGAATGGAATATCTTGGTCTCAACACATGAGTAGGTGGTTCTCTCTCAGAAATGGTAAGTTGGAAGTGTAGGTTTGTTCTGATGGCTCCCTCCACGAATGAAGAGGAGGTGGATGGGTATATATAGCCTCCACACAAAATCTAACCGTTACACACAATTTGCCAAACTCGGTGGGACCGATTCAACAGACCCGGTCAGACCGATTTAGTAAACCTAGTGACCGTTAGGATTTTCGGTGGGACCGACATGCAACTCGGTAGGACCGATATGATTAGGGTTAGGACATAACGTAATCTCGGTAAGACCGATTACACAAACTCGGTGAGACCGATTTTGGTAATAAGCTTTCCAGAGAGTTGGTCAGGTAAACTCGGTGGGACCTATTCGCTCATTTCGGTGAGACCGAAATGTTACAAAAAGGAAACAGGGAGTTTACATTGCAATCTAGGTGGGACCGATCGCTTACTTCGGTTAGACCGAAACGTTACGAAGGGAAATAGAGAGATTACAATCCCATCTCGGTGGGACCGAGATCCCTATCAGTAAGACCGATTTTCTTAGGGTTTGTGGCAGTGGCTATGACATTTGAACTCGGTGGCGCCGGATAGAAAGAATTGGTGGGACCGATTTTGACTTTGGGTTTAGGTCATATGTGGATGTGAGAAAGTAGTTGACGGTATATGGAGCATATCACTAAGCACATGAAGCAAGAGGCTCATTAAGCAACACCTCATCCCTCCTTGATAGTATTGGCTTTTCCTATAGACTCAATGTGATCTTGGATCACTAAAATATAAAATGAAGAGTCTTGTGCTTTTGAGCTTGAGCCAATCCCTTGTCCTTAGTATTTTGAGGGATCCACTTTCATCATCCATGCCATGCCATTCATTGAGCTTTCCTAAAATAATAGTCTTGGAATAGCATTAGCTCAATGAGCTATATGTTGTTATGAATTACCAAAACCACCTAGGGATAGTTGCACTTTCAAATACGCTTTCAGAACAGGAAAACATAATCTAGCGATTACGTCTCCACTTAACGTACTTGGACCCGGGTTTTGACTCACTTACACGCGGGACCCATGCGACATGCAGGGGGGCGAGCCAACGCTCGTTCTTCCTCCTGTTCCCCCACGAGGGGAACGAAGGAGAAGCGAGGTAGGCCAGTGGCACGCTGCAGGGAAGGGGCCGGCCGGCTCCGACGAGCTCTGGCCGAGCCGAGGCCATCTGTCGGACCGAGGCGGCACGGCGGATCCATCCAGAGGAGAAGGCGACGCTGCAGAGGAGCAAGGTGGAGGCGACGGGCAGCATCAGGAGGAGTACAGGGAGGCGCGGGAAGTGGTGGAGCTCGGCGAAAAAGGGATCTTCGGCGAGGTGCGAGTGGTTGGGGCGGCTGAGTGGAACGAGGGGAAGTCGGTGGACGTGGTAGGAGGAGGAGAGGAGCACTATGGTGGCCGGACCCCAGCCGAGGCAGAGGCAGCCATGGAGGATGACGGCGAACAACGGCGAGATGAGGCGACTCCAGTGGACTAGAGAGGTGGGGGAGGGATGAGTGACGTGCAGAGGACCTCATGGGAGCTTAAATAGCCGCGGGGGAGAGCTCTAGAGCATCACGGGCGAGCTCACGCCAAGCTCTAATGGAGGACAGTGGCTGGGCATGGCACGAACACGGCTTTAGCGACTCATTTATGGCAAAACAGGAGGGGGTCCGAGCACGGGGTGATGAAGTCGATCACGGGGAAGCTCCAAGACATGGTTTGACGTCGAGACGACGAGGAAGACGGCGGGAACAGGGGCGGGAAGACTCCACAGCACGCAATTTGGATGACATCAGCGTGATCACCACGCGCACTAGAGCAAACTGCGGGTTTTGGCAGGCGACCATGTCTACTGGATTGACCCTAGTGCCCTTAGTCTAAGTGAGGAAATAATTTGGTTCAGGGGCAAAGAAGTGATTCACACCTAGCGCCAAAAGATTGCAACAGAATGGTGTTTGTCACTTGTTGTGGCTCACGTGTGGAGTTAGACTCTGATCTTTGGTATAGCTTGATGAAGTACTAAGGCGATCCTCATTACCAAAAACGAGCTCAAGAGGATGAGTTTAGAGAGGGGTTGTTGTAGAAAGTGCCATAATGGCTAGGTTTAGACATTTGGATGATTCACTCACATACATGATTGGATTGAGCTGAATTTGAGCATGTCCCAATAATTTGAAGATATGAAGATGCTCAAAAAGGTTTCAGGCCATTTGGATGAACCAAAGTGGCACTTGCTTCACAAAGCTTCAATCTGATCAGAAACTTGGAAAAATTCCACAGGGCATATGGGGTAATGTATTGATCCACAACTTGGTGGAGGGAGTTTATATGGATAATAGAATGTCCTTGTAAATTGGCAGCTTAAATGAAGAAATATAAAACATAGTTGCTTCACAAAAAAAATCTGACCAGAAACTAAGAATTGAAGATGAGCTCACATCGAGGTATTCCATGAGCTCAACTTTGGTGGAGGGCCATGATATAAAGATATGAAGGGCCATGCAAAATTTCAACTCATTTGGATATGCCTAGCTTGTACGTACTTCACAAAGCTTCTTTCTGGACAGAAACTTTGGAAAATCATCAATGAATAATCACTAGGCAAATGAGGTTGCATTTTGGCATGTGGCATCGATATGGATAGGACAATATGTCCAAGGAGTTTGAGGTAAATTGGGAAAAGGAAAATAGCACTTGCTTCACAATGTACCATTTAGGGAAGAATAGGAAATGAATTATTGGAGGATTATTTTTTAACATGGCAACGAAAAGTTTTGCCATATTTGATGAAGATATGACGCAAAAAATTTATGAGAATTATTTGGGAATTTTACGAGTGAGGGAAATATAGGTTGCTTCGCAACCTAGGGCAAATTGAGTTATTCCTTTAGTAGAAAAGGAATATTCCCAATAAAAAGAATATTGGGATTTGGTCCCAGGTGGAAATGGAAAGGTCTAGGGAAGGGTTTGGGTATGAAGAGCCACTCTGCAAAGAAAGAAGAGGTCATCTTCTTCAGTTTCTAGACCACATAGCTTCGGAAAAAGAAAACTCAGGCAAAAACCATAGAAAATCAAAAGGAAAAGAAAGGACCAAAAATCAGGCTATTACAACTCTTAACCCCTTAAAGAAATCTCGTCCTCGAGATTTGGTTGCTTAGGGAACAAGTGTGAATATACTGACTTAAGGAAACTATTTCCAACTCGGGTATCCTTTTTCCTTTATTGTTGTTCCCACTAAATTTTTATCTGACTGGCCCTGGGGTGGTTTGCTTTACTGTATCCACATTCTGACAGATCTTACCTCGCTTGTTCATGCTTATACTGGCTCCCATTTCTTTTTAGATCTGCTGACTTAGCTGAGTGTGATTTGTTATCATCACTGAAATATATGTCTGTCTCACAAATCCAAGAGTGATTTCCGTTGGGTGTGTCTGAACTGACAATCTTCCATGAAGCGGTAATCAGTTTTTTTGATGAAAACCAGAGCTCTAACTCCTTGCATTGGGTTTCTCTAGTAATGCAAGTCCTTCGGGTTCCAAGCAGTGAGTTGAGGCATAATCATTTTCCTGACAGATTTTGACTTATCGCAGAAACTTCTGAATTATTTTAACTAGTTCCACTGTCTTGAGTGTCAGATCGGTTCCAAATATTTGGTTATCACCTGTCGTGGCCAGCATAAGGGGTATGACCTTACATGATAATATCCTCAGACTTGACTGACGATGGGTGCTTCTGATTATTCATTCTGTCAGTATGCCCATGAGGATAGTAGGCTGTGTGATGCTTCACCATGGTTGCTGGAGTCAAACTATTGAATTGACCTTTAGTCTGACTTGACAGTCTCAGACATTTGATACTGACAAGTCTGAGCATATACTGTTAACTGAGCGGGTTGTCTGGATAGGGGTTCTTCCCAAAATTGAGTAGACCCGCAGTTGAATATTCATGGTGGTCTACTAACTCAGACTGACGGGGTATCTGCACCATGTGGGTCATGCAACAATTTATCATACTTGTATTGGTGGTTTTTGCTCCTTCATTCTTGGTTTCTTTGTCTAGATCCTTGGCTGAAAGAGTTGGGTCATATTGCTTTTTCATGTGAACATAGGTATTGTCGGTGCAATTCTTTGGCAATCGTAACTTATCCTCATTCTTCTGACATGGTAATATTGTTTAAATGGGAGGTTCATCACTTCTCAAGTTCTGACCGTTGGGAAATGATCGTCCAAATCCAGAGAAAGAAGACAAGGGCTCATCAGGATCATATTCCAGGTTCACGGGTACTTGTACTGAGCTCATTGATGTCGTCAATCCTCATAATCCTTTGTCACATTGTGTTGTATACTGGCTTTCTTCTCTTAACAATCCTCTCGTGGTTGTCAAATCCTCGTCCGAGTGACTTGCAAGACCTTGGTGGTAAGCTTACC
>NC_041389.1:221795088-221854521 GCF_002162155.2 Triticum dicoccoides | reverse complement strand
ATCTGATTCCCAAGGCAGACATGTACTCTGACTGATTCTTGCTTCGTACCAAACTGTTGTGGATCTGATTCTTGGGATTCACTGCCATATGTTGTCAATTCACCGCAGACTACCTTGTACCAATGCCTTACTGAGGAAGATTGGATGACTTGTGCTCAAAACTTTCATCGGACAGCTTGTTGAAGAAGACTGGATATCGTGCTTCAGAAGCTTACCCCCTTAACGACTTTGCTGGGGAAAAACTCGGTACCTTATGCCAGAAGCTTTTGCGGTTGCTTACTGAAGAAGGCAGAGTGCCTTGCATGGGAAATCATCCTTGTATCATACTGAGGAAGATAGATGAATCTTGCCTTGGAAGCTTCTCTGGTTGCTTGCGAGGGAAAAGTGGGTTGCTTGCACCAGAAGCTTCTCGTTGTGACATGCGGACTGATTTCCACAGATACATACCATCTTAATATTTTTGCTATTGATTACTGGTATGAAACGGGGTTTTGTAGGACTATCCTCCCTTTTGAGTATTAAATACCTGCCAAATTTTTGCTTGCTTCCAGGTACATCGGGTTTCAAAATCATCCTCAACGAAAAATTAAACATTGCATCTGAGCCATACCTTTGACTGATAATATTCTGTCAGTCTTGCACACAATTTATCTTCTTGCTGATTTGATCATTTCTGCTATGAGGAGTGCACACTAAGAGAGACTTGATATTCAGTATCACGATCAGATATCCCCAAATCTCAATGTAGTCAGCTGAGAATTCCATACTGTTGTGAGGAGGACACACTAATGCAAACTTGATACTGACGGTCCATCGAGGATTTCTTTTGTATTCAAACAAGATATTCCCAATTTTACTGCAGTCTGCTGATAATTCCATTCTGTTTAGTTGAGTTTCCAAATATATGCATTCATTGCTGACTCTTCAGGTCCGGTGTCAATTGACGAGCAACTTTAATAGGGGAAAAATTGTAACACCGAAGGCCCAAAGAAAGAAATGACGAAAACAAAAGCACACAAGCATACTAATAATATAACTAATATTACTATCAAGCAATCTCACATATTACTGCTACTCACACAATAATATGCATGCAAACCTAAGCACACAAATCTCACGGAAACTCCAGCATTATGGTCTAATATGTTGTTGTGCACGAAAATGAAATCCATGCGTGGAAAGGAGTTGGCGTAACCAAGGCTACACCAAGAACTGGCTGAACACCGGTTACAACTGGATGGATATGGGGGCGAGGATGGACATGGTGATCATGCAGAGAGACACAAAGGTCACGACCACATCATCATCAAGCGTACGAAAGGGAATCGTACACGTCCAAAGAGTGAAATGACAGGGCAAGATAGCGGTGGAAGACTAGGTTTAATGGCAATGCCTTTTTTGATAACAAAGATCAGCAAGGGTTGCCAAGGGGATGAGATGGAGAGCATGATTCGGGATAGAGACAAGTCTATCACCAAAATAATATGGGTGGGTGGCGGAAAGATATCGATGCGATACTTGAGCATAACTCCTGCAAATGGTGTCTGGGACACTCGGTACCAGGACATCACTCTGCTGGGACAGAGATGACGCCTAACACCAAAGAGCAGGCATGCTAAGAAGGAGGGTGCAGGTAGTGGATCGAAACCGATGCCACCTACACTCACAAGATTAACCGTTAGAGATAAGATAATGAGTCTATATGCATGCTATGCAACAAACAAATGCAACAATCAAGTACAACAAACTGTAGGATCGAAAGTATGTCTAGAGGGGGGGGTAATTAGACTATTCGACCAAATGAAAACTTATCCTTTTCCCAATTTTAGTCTTTGGCAGATTTTAGCTATCTTAGCACAAGTCAAGCAATCTTAACACAATTCAAGCAAGCATGCAAAGAGTATATGAGCAGCGGAAAGTAAACCATGCAACTTGCAAGAAAGTAAAGGGAAGGGTTTCGAGGATTCAAACGCAATTGGAGATACGGATGTTTTTGTCATGGTTCAGATAGGTGGTGCTATCGTACATCCACGTTGATGGAGACTTCAACCCACGAAGGGTAACGGTTGCGCGAGTCCACGGAGGGCTCCACCCACGAAGGCTCCACGAAGAAGCAACCTTGTCTATCCCACCATGGCCGTCGCCCATGAAGGACTTGCCTCACTAGTGGTAAATCTTCACGAAGTAGGCGATCTCCTTGCCCTTACAAACTCCTTGGTTCAACTCCACAATCTTGTCGGAGGCTCCCAAGTGACACCTAGCCAATCTAGGAGACACCACTCTCCAAGAAGTAACAAATGGTGTGTTGATGATGAACTCCTTGCTCTTGTGCTTCAAACGATAGTCTCCCCAACACTCAACTCTCTCTCACAGGATTTGGATTTGGTGGAAAGAAGATTTGAGTGGAAAGCAACTTGGGGAAGGCTAGAGATCAAGATTCATATGGTAGGAATGGAATATCTTGGCCTCAACACATGAGTAGGTGGTTCTCTATCAGAAACAGCAAGTTGGAAGTGTAGGTTTGTTCTGATGGCTCTCTCCATGAATGAAGAGGAGGTGTAGGGGTATATATAGCCTCCACACAAAATCTAACCATTACACACAACTTGCCAAACTCGGTGGGACCGAATTGGTAAACTCGGTCGGACCGATTCAGCAAATCTAGTGACCGTTAGGATTTTCGGTGGGACCGACATGCAACTCGGTAGGACCGATATGGTTAGGGTTAGGGCATAACGTAATCTCGGTGAGACCGATTACACAAACTCGGTGAGACGATTTTGGTAATAAGCTAACCAGAGAGTTGGTCAGGTAAACTCGGTGGGACCGATTTGCTCATTTCGGTGGGACCGAAATGTTACGAAAAGGAAACAGGGAGTTTACATTGCAGTCTCAGTGGGACCGATCGCTCATCTCGGTGGTACCGAAACGTTACGAAGGGAAATAGAGAGATTACAATCCCATCTCAGTGAGACCGAGATCCCTATCGGTGAGACCGATTTGCCTAGGGTTTGTGGCAGTGGCTATGACATCTGAAACTCGGTGGCGCCGGGTAGAAAGAATCGGTAGGGCCAAGTTTGACTTTTGGTTTAGGTCATATGTGGATGTGAGAAAGTAGTTGAGGGTTTTGGAGCATATCACTAAGCACTGTGGAGCAAGAAACTCATTAAGCAACACCTCATCCCTCCTTGATAGTATTGGCTTTTTCTATAGACTCAATGTGATCTTGGATCACTAAAATATAAAATGTAGAGTCTTGAGCTTTTGAGCTTGAGCCAATCCTTTTATCCTTAACATTTTGAGGGATCCACTTTTCTCATCCATGCCATGCCATTCATTGAGCTTTTCCTGAAATATTCATCTTGGAATGATGTTAGCTCAATGAGCTATATGTTGTTAGGAATTACCAAAACCACCTAGGGATAGTTGCACTTTCAATCTCCCCCTTTTTGCTAATTGATGACAACATATAGATCAAAGCTTTGACAAATGATAATAAGAGTGAAAAACATTGTCGCTTTGAGAAGTATGTGATAAGCAAGAGCTCCCCCTAAATTTGTGCATAGTTTAAGATTTGCTTTGGACTGCAAATGCACAAAGAGTTAGGCTCATGGGTTACTTTTGCATGTCACATACATCTTGGTGGAGCGCTCAAAATGATAATGATTGAATACATGCACTCATCACCAAGCAAAGTGAATGATCATATAGAGATAAAAGGATAATGTCATCCAACAAGCATAAATGTAGCATATGATCAAACACATGATCATCCAAGTATCACACAGACATAAAATATCGCAAACAAGCAAATAAAGTTCAACCACCAAAGAAAGAGAGAACAAAAAGCAACACTCTCTCTCGAAGGCTATGATCTATACATCTTTCTCCCCCTTTGGCAACAAGTTACCAAAAAGTTCATAGAAAATGCATAGCACTAGATCGACTCTCAGGCTTGATCTTCAGGTGGTGGTGTAGAGATGGCTCCTTGTACGAAGACTTCAGTTGATGTGGATGGAGCTGGAGGTGTAGGTGCTGGAGCTGGTTGCACTGGAGTTGTAGGAGCTGTAGCTGGTGCAGATGAAGTGGCTCTGGTGTCTGTCACTGGCTCTGCAGCTGATCTCTGAGCTCTAGGCAGTCTAGCAAATGCATCAGTGGTTGTCTTGCCCTTCCTCTCCTGCATATCATCCTGAAGCTGTTCAACAATAGACTGGATCTCAGTTACCTTCACTTCCAAGTCATAGAACTTCTGCTCCATGATCCTCTCCAGGCTCTCCTAGTTTTTAGTCAAGGTGGCCAGCCCCTTCTCAATCCTCAGAGTGGATGCAATCAAGTAGCCTAGCTGAGCTTGTTTGCTCTTTAGAAAGTACTGAGATGCCTCTTCCATTGTTGGCATCTTGGTAGCCTTCTCTGTCCTTGCCTTCTCCTTCTTTGCTTGAGCATGCACAGAAGATGGTTCATTTTCATCCATAACCACTTGGTTGTCCTCAAAGTCTGGATAGATAGGCGTGTCATCCTTGTCCAACAAGTATGTGCCTGTGCCCATCTTGGAGTTAATCAGCTCCTGGATCTGTGGGGCATACCCACAACTTCTCTTTTGGATAGATGTTATCCTATTGATAGTCTCAACTATGAGACTCATGACCTTGAACATCTGTGGCACATCAAATAAGTGTCGCAAGTTTATTGCATGGCCTCTGATCATGTTGCAAACACTGGTAGCAGACCCTGTGAATAGATATAGATGAGGTAGAATAGATGAGCATCAAAAAATATAGAGGTTTTTGCAAAAGAAAATGAGTCAAAAACTTAGTTTTAGTTTTCCACAGAAAGCATTTCGGATCAACCGATTTGCAAACTCGGTGATACCGAAGCTGCTTTTGGAACCTAAACTAATGAACTCGGTCAGACCGAGTCACAGTTTGGTGGCACCGAGACTGCTAGGGTTTCACAAAGTCCTGAACTCGGTCACACCGATTTGCAATTCTCGGTCAGACCGAGAATTACTTGTGCAATGGCCTTAGCCGAATCGGTGAAACCGAGTTCGACAACTCGGTGGGTCCAAGATGGTTTCGGCGGAAACCTAACCCTAAATTTTCAAATCACTTCTAATCTACGGAGTGTTTTGAATGGATAGAATAGTTTCAATCGTGGCAAGATTCATAATGAACACAATGTGCTAGGAATCGGAGGGGGATAGCACAGTGATCGAGTCCATACCCTAGCTCGGCGATGAACTCGCTACAGCGGCAACGGCGGGGATGAATTCCGTTGACGGCGGCTGAGACCAGCGACTGGAGGCGGCTGGCGACGAGGAGGATGATCCAGAGACCCTGGAGGCAGAGCGAGCTACGCACGGGCGAAAGGGTTCGGAGAAAGTTTCCAAATTTCTGCCCGTGGGTATATATAGCCCGACTAAAAGTGCAACTATCCCTAGGTGGTTTTGGTAATTCATAACAACATATAGCTCATTGAGCTAATGCTATTCCAAGACTATTATTTCAGGAAAGCTCAATGAATGGCATGGCATGGATGATGAAAGTGGATCCCTCAAAATACTAATGACAAAGGATTGGCTCAAGCTCAAAAGCTCAAGACTCTTCATTTTATGTTTTAGTGATCCAAGATCACATTGAGTCTATAGCCAATACTATCAAGGAGGGATGAGGTGTTGCTTAATGAGCCTCTTGCTTCATGTGCTTGGTGATATGCTCCAAAACCCTCAGCTACTTTCGCACATCCACAAATGACCTAAACCTAAAACCAAAATTGGTCACACCGATTCTTTCTATCCGGCACCACCGAGTTCAAATGTCATAGCCAGTGCCACAAACCCAAGGCAAATCGGTCTTACCGATAGGGAACTCGGTCTCACCGAGATGGGATTGTAATCTCTATGTTTCCCTTCGTAACGTTTCGGTCTAACCGAAGTGAGAGATCGGTCCCACCGAGATTGCAATGTAAATTCTCTATTTACCTTTTGTAACATTTCGGTCTCACTGAAAAGAGCAAATCGGTCCCACCGAGTTTACCTGACCAACTCTCTAGAAAGCTTATTACCAAAATCGGTCTCACCAAGTTTGTGTAATCGGTCTTACCGAGATTATGTTATGCCCTAACCCTAACCGAATCGGTCCTACCGAGTTGCATGTCAGTCCCACCGAAAATCCTAACGGTCACTAGGTTAACTAAATCGGTCCAACCAAGTCTGTTCAATCGGTCCCACCGAGTTTGGTAAATTGTGTGTAACGGTTAGATTTTGTGTAGAGGCTATATATACCCCTCCACCTCCTCTTCATTCGTCGAGAGAGCCATCATAACAAACCTACACTTCCAACTTACTATTTCTGAGAGAGAACCACCTACTCATGTGTTGAGGCCAAGATATTCCATTCCTACCATATGAATCTTGATCTCTAGCCTTCCCCAAGTTGCTTTCCACTCAAATCTTCTGTCCACCAGATCCAAATCCTATGAGAGAGAGTTGAGTGTTGGGGAGACTATCATTTGAAGCACAAGAGCAAGGAGTTCATCATCAACACACCATTTGTTACTTCTTGGAGAGTGGTGTCTCCTAGATTGGCTAGGTGTCACTTGGGAGCCTCCGCCAAGATTGTGGAGTTGAATCAAGGAGTTTGTAAGGGCAAGGAGATCGCCTACTTCGTGAAGATCTACCTCTAGTGAGGTAAGTCCTTTGTGGGCGATGGCCATGGTGGGATAGACAAGGTTGCTTCTTCGTGGACCCTTCATGGGTGGAGCCTTCCGTGGACTCGTGCAACCGTTACCCTTCGTGGGTTGAAGTCTCCATCAACGTGGATGTACGATAGCACCACCTATCGGAACCACGCAAAAAACATCCGTGTCTCCAATTGCGTTTGAATCCTCCAAACCCTTCCCTTTACTTTCTTGCAAGTTGCATGCTTTAACTTCGGCTGCCTATATACTCTTTGCATGCTTGCTTGAATTGTGTGATGATTGCTTGACTTGTCCTAAGATAGCTAAAATCTGCCAAACTCTAAAATTAGGAAAATGTTAAGTTTTTAATTGGTCAAGTAGTCTAATCACCCCCCCTCTAGACATACTTCAAGGTCCTACAAGTGGTATCAGAGCTTTGGTCTCCATTTGCTTTGATTTCCATAGCTTTTGGTGGTCATAGCCTTGGTTTCACAACCTAGGAGAGTATGGCGTCTAGTGAGGGAAATTATCACCGTAGAGGTCCTTACTTTGATGGTACTAATTTTGCTAGTTGGAAGCATAAGACGAAAATGCACATTCTCGGACATAACCCCGCCGTTTGGGCAATTATTTGTATTGGCTTGCAAGGTGAATTCTTTGATGGGAGAGAACCGAACCGTGAAGCTAATGCGGAAGAATTGAAGATGCTGCAATACAACTTTCAAGCTTGTGATATCATCTTCAACGGATTGTGCCTCGAAGAATTCAACAAAATCAGCCGTCTTGAGAATGCAAAGGAAATTTGGGATACTTTGATTGATATGCATGAAGGTACCGACTCCGTCAAGGAATCCAAGTAGGATGTGCTCCAAAGTCAGCTTGACAAGTTCAAAATGAAGGATGGTGAAGGTGTCGCTGAAATGTACTCTAGGATTGCACTTATCACAAATGAGATTGCCGGCTTAGGGAGTGAACAGATGACTGACAGATTCATCATCAAGAAGATCCTAAGAGCATTGGATGGAAAGTATGATACCGTGTGCACATTGATCCAAATGATGCCAAACTACAAAGATCTCAAGCTAACGGAAGTCATTGGAAGAATTGTTGCTCATGAGATGTCACTCAAGGATAAGAAGGAACTTCACAACAAGTCAAGTGGTGCTTACAAAGCCTCAAGTGAAGCCCCCACATCAAGTGAGAAACAAACCTTCAATGAAGAATTGGGATTAATGGTGAAGAACTTCAACAAATTCTACAAGAGTAGAAGCAAAGAAAGAAGCTCCAAGTCAAGGTCTTACAATGACAAAAGATCTTCTAGCCGAGAGCGAAATTGCTATAATTGTGGGAGACCCGGACACTATTCCAATGAGTGTACGGCACCCTACAAAAGAAGAGAAGATTCTCCAAAATGAAGAAGCAGACGAGAATAATCACCATCGAGAGAGAGGAGGAGTAGAGATGATCGTTATGAACGAAGACCCTCACGGAGAAGCAAGGATTCGGAAAGGAAGGATAAGTCATCAAGGAGCTACATAAAACGAAGACATCAAGCTCATGTTGGTGAATGGGTATCCGTCTCCGACTCCGACAATCACTCCGAGAGAAGCTATCACTCCGACTCCGAATATACTCAAGATGAAGGTGTTGCCGGTCTAGCACTTGTGTCAACCAACTCCTACGACATATTTGATTCACCAAATGAAGGAATTGGAAGATGCTTCATGGCCAAAGGTCCAAAGGTAACACATCCTGAGTATGTTGATTTTGATAGTGATGAAGATGACTTGCTTGTGGATGGTGATTTACTTGTTGACAACTCTAGTGATGAATACTATGATGAAATGTCAATTAATCATGCTAATCAAGATAAAACGGATGACAATAATAAGGAGAAGATTGAGCTTCTAACTAAAGAACTAAACACTCTTAAGTTAGCTCATGAAACTATCTTCGAAGATCATCGAGAACTTTTAAGGGCTCATGAGAAGTTACGCTTTGAAAAGCTCAATCTTAAGCAAGAGCATGAGTTCTTAAAAGCAATCAATGATGATCTCCATAAGAAAAGTTCTTCTTACATTTCCAAGCGTTTACTCTTATCTACTTACATGCCTCAAGTCAAGTCTAGTAACAATACAAGAAAGATCCTTCCTCTAGTAGTAACAATAACAATGTCAAATCCAATATTGTTGCTTCTAGTAGTTCTCTTGATTCCACTAATGATTCTCTTAGCCAAGTTACACTTGAGCAAGAAAATAGCTTATTGAAGGGAATTATAGAGAAAGGTGTTTACAAGAGCCTTGCCGGGAGTAAGCAATTCAAGGAAATTGTACGCAAGAAAGGAAGGCACTGGAAGAATCAAGGTGTTGGTTTTGAACGAAAGTTCAATGCCAATGGAGTTGAGTGGGAAGAAGATCAATACCCCAAGACGGAGTTTGTTCCTCAAAAAGAGAAGTATGATCCTACTTCCTTCAAAGGAACACAAGCACAAGATGATCTTCCACCACAAGACCACAAGAACAAAGGCAAGGACAAGCTTCAAGAAGAGATTGATGCATTTGAAGAAGCACCTAAGGCCTCGGTCAAGTGGGTTCCCAAGACTACGTCAAGTTCTACTTCATCAAGTACAACTACAACTCCAAGGATTCCCATAAAGATGATGTGGATCCCGAAGAAGAAGAATTAGAGAGTTCTTGAGGGTGACTCCGCAAACATTCTTCACTCATATCATTATGGCAAGAACAAGTGAAATCAACTTCCACATCTTACACTAGTTCAAGGAGTCACAAACCCTCATGTTGGTAAGGCAAGGGACAAGGTAACTTAATGATTCCATGGACATCATCTTGTGTGTGCATCACTCTATGTCTATGGATACTCTTGTTTGTTCCTTGTGGGACTAACCCATGTAGGTAAGTTGAAAGTGCAACTCACTCCAAAGGATTGCTCCAAATGATCTACATCAACATTGAGCATCCACATCTTCAACACCTACATGAAGTCATCATCGACAAAACCCAAGGTTAGTTCATCCCTCTAAAAGGGGATCTCACATCTAGGGGGAGCTTAACTCTAAGAATTGAGTCAAAGCAACTCTAATGGTGTGAACACATCAATGTATTATGTAAAAGTGGTAACCCCACTTGTGCTCAAACGATGAGTATGACCTATGATCAAATGTTTTCATTTGACTCCTAGGTCAATATACTCATATATAGATGACCTAGTCATCGCCAATTGTTTGATAGATGCTAGAATTGGTTGTGCATGTTTTGCCACATATTTTATTTGCCATCTTATTGTGTGAGCATGTTGGTGCATATTTTACTCATTCAAGGACATCCACTTGTTGCTTTGATTGATTGGCTCTTTTTCTTTTTGCCAAGTGGATGGACAAGAATGCCTAAGAACCTTATCTAGCTATCTATGCTTTTCTCATCTCAAACTCTATTCATGCTACATCACAAAATTTGATCAAGTCAGATTTGAACCACTCTGTGTGAGGAGCACTCGGAGTCCCCGATTTGTCATAGACTTAAACTTCCAAAACTTCTTTGTGATTCTCGGTCTGATCGATTCCTCCATTTCGGTCCTACCGAGATCACTAAGTCGATCTAGGTTTTCAATCTCGGTGCAACCAATTTGAACTTTTCGGTCACACCGAGTTGTTGTAACTGTACCCAGTTATGCATCTCGGTGCCACCGAGTTGTTCCACTCGGTCACACCGACAGGGTCGGGCTATATATAGTCACAGGCAAAAATTTGGAAATTTCTCCGAACCTCTTCGCCCGCGCAATAGCTCGCTCTGCCATCAGGGTCTCCGGATCATCTCCTCGTCGCCAGCCGCCTCCTGTCGCTGTTCTCCGCCGTCATCAATGGATTTCACCCCCGCCGTTGCCGCCGTAGCGAGTTCATCGCCAAGCTAGGGTATGGACTTGATCACTGTGCTATCCTTGTCCGATTCCTAGCACATTGTGTTCTTAATGATTCTTGCCACAATTGAAACACTCCTATCCAGTCAGTGCAATCCGTAGATTAGATGAGATTCGAAAATTTAGGATTAGGTTTCTGCCGAAACCATCTCGGACCCACCGAGTTGAAAAACTCGGTCCCACCGATTTGGCTAATGCCATTGCACTAGTAACTCTCGGTCTGACCGAGAATTGCTAATCGGTGAGACCGATTTTAGGACTTTGTGAAACCCTAGCAGTCTCGGTGCCACCGAACTGTGACTCGCTCCAACCGAGTTTATCAGTTTAGGTTCCAAAACTGCTTCGATGTCACCGAGTTTGAAAATCGATTGATCCGAAATGCTTTCTGTGGAAAACTAAAACTAAATTTTTGAATCATTCTTTTGCAAAAATCTCTGCATTTTGTGATGCTCATCCACTCTATCTCATCTATAACTCTTCACAGGGTCAGCAGTCAGTGTTTGCAGCATGTCAGACCAAAGTGACAGCCAGAACAGGGAAGAAGAGCAGATTCACATGAGTGAGGGCACTAGCCCCTCCAGTTCCTCAGATAATGGCAGTAGGAGCACCCAAAGTAATCTGCCTAAAGCTTCCACCAGGCAAAGGAAGAAGAGAACCTTAGATTCTGAGGATGAGGATTATAGAGCAGAAGAGGATGAGGCTACCTCCAAGAAGGTAGTGCTCAAAAAGGAGTATGCCTCAGCACAGAACACTAAACCTGGACTCAGTAGGAAAGTTCCTATCAAGAGGACACCTATGCTGAAGGTCAGAGGATCTACTCAAGTGCCTGAAAAGTCTGAACCCAAAGAGGCACCTGCAAAGAGAGTCACAACTTCCAAACCGAAGAAAGTTCCCACTGGAGAAACTATGAAGTTTACAATTGAATCAGAAGATGAAGCTGCGCAGGATAAGAAGAAGAAGAGAGCCAAAACCACTACTGCCCAGGTTCTTGGAAAACCCTTAATGAGGAGAGACTCTAAAGAGGAAGAAGAGGTTGCTGCACCAGCACCCAAGGCACAAAAGCTTATGGGTGATGCTATTAGATCAGGGGCTGCAACATCAAAGCCCAAGGAAACACCCAAAGCTGCCCCCAAGGCCAAGCTTGCACCAAAGAGGAATACCAGGAGTATTCCAGCTGCTGAGAAGAACACGGCCCCAATGCCTGATGTTGCTGATGAGGAAGATGAAGAAGGACAAGTTCTGAGGAAGCTCAAGCCCAAGATACCAGACCACAATGATGCCCATCCTATGGATGAGGACATGAACATCAGAAGAGACTCAGGGTTGAGGCTATGGAGGATGACAGATCCATATGCCACAAGGAGAAGAACTGTTGTTGATTACAGGTTCCATACAAAGGAACAGCAGGACTTCTATGAGACAATCTTGTTGGACAAGAAGCCCATAGTGTGTGATATGAGGTGGGTCGACTGGACCTACATGAAAGACAATGAGGAAGACTATCCTAGAGTGCAAGACAGTTTTGTTGCTTGTGGAGTTGCAGATTTTGTTGGGCAAAAGCTCACCAACTAGAATGATGAACTCACACTTCTATCCAGATGGGAGGATAGTTTGGATGTCTGAAGGTACAAGGTACCAGTCAACTGTTGAGGAGTGGGCAAAACTGATCAATGTCCCAAAGGAAAGTGAAGATGACTTGGATGTCTATGCCAAGAAGAAGATGGACCACAATTCCATGGCACACATGTACAAGGAGATCCCAGACAAAGCCATTGAGACACATAAGTTTGGATCAGTCCACTTTCTTCTGTCAGGGCTGCCAACTATCAACTGGATCCTAAGTCACACTCTATTGCCTAAGTCTGGTGACCACAACATGATCAGAGGGCATGCAATCAACATGTTGCATTTGTTTGATGTGCCACAGAAATTCAAGGTCATGAGCCTTATGGTAGAGACCATTAAAAGGACTGCAGCTGACCGAAAGAGGAGCTGTGGATATGCCCCTCAGATTCAGGAGTTGATTAACTCAAAGATGGGCACACGCAAATATCTATTGGATAAGGAACATTTTCCTCTCTATCCAGACTTTGAAGACAATCAAGTTGTCATGACTGAGAATGAACCATCATCAGTACAAGCTCAAGAGAAGAAGGAGAAGGCAAGGAAAGAGAACGCTGCCAAGATGCCAACTCAAGAGGAGGCGTCTGAGTACTTTTTGAAGAACAAGCAGGAGCAGCTTGGGTACTTCATAGCATCAACACTGAGGATTGAGAAGGGATTGGACACCCTCACTCGAAATCAGGAGAGCTTGGAAAGAATCATGGAACTAAAATTCCATGATCTAGATGTCAAAGTAACTGAGATTCAGTCAGTTGTGGAGCAGCTACAGGATGACATGCAGGCGAGGCAGGGCAACACTACCACTAATGTATTTGCCAGAGTGCCTAGAGGTCAGAGGTCAGCTACAGTGCATGTGACAGACACCAGAGCCACATCATCTGCACCAGCTACAGTTCCTACAGCTCCAGTGCAACCAGCTCCAGCATCAACTCCTCGAGCTCCATCCACTTCAACTGAAGCCTTCATTCTTGGAGTTATCCGGACACCACCACCTGAAGATCAAGCCTGAGAGTCGATCTAGAACTATGCATTTTCTATGAACTTTTTGGTAACTTGTTGCCAAAGGGGGAGAAAAATGTATAGATCATAGGCTTCGAGAGAGAGAGAGAGAGAGAGAGTTGCTTTTGTTCTCTCTTGCTATTGGTGGTTAAACTTGTTTTCTTTTGAGATACTATGCTGTTTTGTGAGACATTGATGATCATGTGTTTGATCATAAGCTACACTTATGCATGTTTGATGATATTATCTTATCTTATCCATATGTGATCATTCACTTTGCTTGGTGATGAGTGCATGTATTCAATCTTTATCATTTTGAGCGCTCCACCAAGATGTATGTGACATGGAAGAGTAACCCTTGAGCCTAATTCCTTGTGGATTTGCAGTCCAAAGCAAATCTTAAACTATGCACAAAATTAGGGGGAGCTCTTGCTTATCACATACTTCTCAAAGCGACGATGTTTTTCAATCTTATTATCATTTGTCAAAGCTTTGATCTATATGTTGTCATCAATTACCAAAAAGGGGGATATTGAAAGTGCAACTATCCCTAGGTGGTTTTGGTAATTCATAACAACATATAGCTCATTGAGTTAATGCTATTCCAAGACTATTATGTCAAGAAAGCTCAATGAATGGCATGGCATGGATGATGAAAGTGGATCCCTCAAAATACTAATGACAAAGGATTGGCTCAAGCTCAAAAGCTCAAGACTCTTCATTTTATGTTTTAGTGATCCAAGATCACATTGAGTCTATAGGAAAAGCCAATACTATCAAGGAGGGATGAGGTGTTGCTTAATGAGCCTCTTGCTTCATGTGCTTGGTGATATGCTCCAAAACCCTCAGCTACTTTCTCACATCCACAAATGACCTAAACCTAAAACCAAAATTGGTCACACCGATTCTTTCTATCTGGCACCACCGAGTTCAAATGTCATAGCCACTGCCACAAACCCTAGGCAAATCGGTCTTACCGATAGGGATCTCAGTCTCACCAAGATGGGATTGTAATCTCTCTGTTTCCCTTCGTAACGTTTCGGTCTAACCGAAGTGAGCGATCGGTCCCACCGAGATTGCAATGTAAATTCTCTGTTTCCCTTTTATAACATTTCGGTCTCACCGAAAAGAGCAAATCGGTCCCACCGAGTTTACCTGACCAACTCTCTGGAAAGCTTATTACCAAAATCGGTCTCACCGAGTTTGTGTAATCGGTCTTACCGAGATTAGTTATGCCCTAACCCTAACCGAATTGGTCCTACCGAGTTGCATGTCAGTCCCACCGAAAATCCTAACGGTCACTGGTTACTAAATTGGTCCGACCGAGTCTGTTGAATCGGTCCCCCCGAGTTTGGTAAATTGTGTTTAACGGTTAGATTTTGTGTGGAGGCTATATATACCCCTCCACCTCCTCTTCATTCGTGGAGAGAGCCATCAGAACAAACCTACACTTCCAACTTACTATTTCTGAGAGAGAACCACCTACTCATGTGTTGAGGCCAAGATATTCCATTCCTACCATATGAATCTTGATATCTAGCCTTCCCCAAGTTGCTTTCCACTCAAATCTTCTTTCCACCAGATCCAAATCCTATGAGAGAGACTTGAGTGTTGGGGAGACTATCATTTGAAGCACAAGAGCAAGGAGTTCATAATCAACGCACCATTTGTTACTTCTTGGAGAGTGGTGTCTCCTAGATTGGCTAGGTGTCACTTGGGAGCCTCCGACAAGATTGTGGAGTTGAACCAAGGAGTTTGTAAGGGCAAGGAGATCGCCTACTTCGTGAAGATCTACCACTAGTGAGGCAAGTCCTTCGTGGGCGATGGCCATGGTGGGATAGACAAGGTTGCTTCTTCGTGGACCCTTCGTGGGTGGAGCCCTCGGTGGACTCGCGCAACCGTTACCCTTCGTGGGTTGAAGTCTCCATCAACGTGGATGTACGATAGCACCACCTATCGGAACCACGCCAAAAACATCCGTGTCTCCAATTGCGTTTGAATCCTCCAAACCCTTCCCTTTACTTTCTTGCAAGTTGCATGCTTTAATTTCCGCTGCCTATATACTCTTTGCATGCTTGCTTGAATTGTGTGATAATTGCTTGACTTGTCCTAAGATAGCTAAAATCTGCCAAACTCTAAAATTGGGAAAATGTTAAGTTTTTAATTGGTCAAGTAGTCTAATCACCCCTCCTCTAGACATACTTCAAGGTCCTACAAGTGGTATCAGAGCTTTGGTCTCCATTTGCTTTGATTTCCATAGCTTTTGGAGACCAAAGCTTTGATACCACTTGTAGGATCGAAAGTATTTCTAGAGGGGGGTGATTAGACTACTTGACCAAATAAAAACTTATCCTTTTCCCAATTTTAGTCTTTGGCAGATTTTAGCTATCTTAGGACAAGTCAAGCAATCCTAACACAATTCAAGCAAGCATGCAAAGAGTATATGAGCAGTGGAAAGTAAAGCATGCAACTTGCAAGAAAGTAAAGGGAAGGGTTTGGAGGATTCAAACGCAATTGGAGATACGGATGTTTTTGTCGTGGTTCCAATAGGTGGTGCTATCGTACATCCACGTTGATGGAGACTTCAACCCACGAAGGGTAATGGTTGTGCAAGTCCACGGAGGGCTCCAGCCACGAAGGGTCCACGAAGAAGCAACCTTGTCTATCCCACCATGGCCATCGCCCACGAAGGACTTGCCTCACTAGCGGTAGATCTTCGCGAAGTAGGCGATCTCCTTGCCCTGACAAACTCCTTGGTTCAACTCCACAATCTTGTCGGAGGCTCCCAAGTTACACCTAGCCAATCTAGGAGACACCACTCTCCAAGAAGTAACAAATGGTGTGTTGATGATGAACTCCTTGCTCTTGTGCTTCAAATGATAGTCTCCCCAACACTCAACTCTCTCTCACAGGATTTGGATTTGGTGGAAAGAAGATTTGAGTGGAAAGCAACTTGGGGAAGGCTAGAGATCAAGATCCATATGGTAGGAATGGAATATCTTGGCCTCAACACATGAGTAGGTGTTTCTCTCTCAGAAACAGCAAGTTGGAAGTGTAGGTTTGTTCTGATGGCTCTCTCCACGAATGAAGAGGAGGTGGAGGGGTATATATAGCCTCCACACAAAATCTAACCGTTACACACAACTTGCCAAACTCGGTGGGACCGAATTGGTAAACTCGGTTGGACCGATTCAACAAATCTAGTGACCGTTAGGATTTTCGGTGGGACCGACATGCAACTCGGTAGGACCGATATGGTTAGGGTTAGGGCATAACCTAATCTCGGTGAGACCTATTACACAAACTCGGTGAGACCGATTTTGGTAATAAGCTAACCATAGAGTTGGTCTGGTAAACTCGGTGGGACTGATTCGCTCATTTCGATGGGACTGAAATGTTACGGAAAGGAAACAGGGAGTTTACATTGCAGTCTCGATGGGACCGATTGCTCATCTCGGTGGTACTGAAACGTTACAAAGGGAAAGAGAGAGATTACAATCCCATCTCGGTGAGACCGAGATCCCTATCGGTGAGACCGATTTGCGTAGGGTTTGTGGCAGTGGCTATGACATCTGAAACTCGGTGTCGCCAGGTAGAAAGAATCAGTAGGGCCGAGTTTGACTTTTGGTTTAGGTCATATGTGGATGTGAGAAAGTAGTTGAGGGTTTTGGAGCATATCACTAAGCACTGTGGAGCAAGAAACTCATTAAGCAACACCTCATCCCTCCTTGATAGTATTGGCTTTTCCTATGGACTCAATGTGATCTTGGATCACTAAAATATAAAATGTAGAGTCTTGAGCTTTTGAGCTTGAGCCAATCCTTTTATCCTTAACATTTTGAGGGATCCACTTTTCTCATCCATGCCATGCCATTCATTGAGATTTTCCTAAAATGTTCATCTTGGAACGATGTTAGCTCAATGAGCTATATGTTGTTAGGAATTACCAAAACCACCTAGGGATAGTTGCACTTTCACAAACCAACTAGGGTCAATAATATCGTTTTCTAACGTTCGCGTAGGCTAGGGCGTCCTACAGCCAGACCGACTCTGATACCAACCTATGGCACCCCGGCTCAGAGAAACCTGAATGCTCCGTATTCCAGCCCAGAGATCGAGATGAAGTCTTCTGGAATACGTCACTGCTTAGGATAGAACAAATCTGCTCTTTATTACAATCTATTTGGGTACAAGGGTTACATTGGCACGACGGCACTATGCCTGCCACAGTTGCTCTATGCAAGCAGTAGAACAACTCGAAGCTACGGAATGACTTCTAGCAGCGGAACAACAATGACGGTGGTGACTCCACTCTGCAGGGACTCTGGCTGGAACACTTATCCTAGCTTGCAAACACGGCATCGAAGGCAAACAAGCAATCAAATCCGGCATGACCTGCAAACTGGCATGACATGCTAGGTCAGTACATTGAATGTACTTGCAAGCTCACAATAACCCGAAGCATTCAAGACAAACAACAACATGGCAATTACAGGTTAAGCAGGAACTAACATGAGATCATCATAACAACATGGCATGAACAACATGAACATGGTACAGCTAGAACAATATGAGCATGGCATGAACATATGAATCTGACGACACTAGCATGCAACATGATGACACTATCATGCACCAACTTACTCTTCTCGGGGTTACCTCGTAACCATCACATGCATCACTTACCAACCTCGGACATCACACGATCATCTAAGGATCAAATCAAGCTTGGTATTGATACGTCCATTTTGCATCATGCTTTTATATCAATATTTATTGCATTATGGGCTGTCATTTCACGTTATGTCACAATACTTATGGCTATTCTCTCTTATTTTACAAGGTTTACATGAAGAGGGAGAATGTCGGCAACTAGAATTCTGGGCTGGAACAGGAGCAAATATTGAAGGACTATTCTGCGCAACTCCAGAAGTCCTGAAACTCCACGGAATGTCTTAAAATAAATAAAGAAAAATTGTCGCCAAAGATGAAGGCCAGGGGGCCCACACCCTGCTCATGAGGGTGGGGGTGCGCCCTCCCCCTTGGGCACGCCCCCCTACCTCGTGGGCCCCATGGTGGCTCTTCGACGCCCATCTTCTCCTATATGAAGTCTTTCGATGAGAAAAAATAGAAGGCAACCTTTCGGGACGAGACTCCGCCGCCACGAGGCGGAACCTTGGCGAAACCAATCTAGGGCTCCGGCAGAGCTGTTCTGCCGGGGACACTTCCCTCCGGGAGGGGGAAATCATCACCATCGTGATCACCAACGCTCCTCTCATCGGGAGAGGGCAATCTCCATCAACATCTTCACTAGCACCATCTCATCTCCAAACCCTAGTTCATCTCTTGTATCCAATTCTTGTCTCCAAGTCGGGGGTTGGTGCTAGTAGGTTGCTAGTAGTGTTGCTTACTCCATGTAGTTGATGCTAGTTGGTTTATTTGGTGGAAGATCATATGTTCAGATCCTTTATGCACATTATTACCCCTCTAATTATAAACATGAATATGCTTTGTGAGTAGTTACGTTTGTTCCTGAGGACAAGGGAGAAGTCTTGCTATTAGTAGTCATGTGAATTTGGTATTCGTTCGATATTTTGATAAGATGTATGTTGTCTAACCTCAAGTGGTGTTATGTGAATGTCGACTACATAACACTTCACCATTATTTGGGCGTAGAGGAAGGCATTGGGAAGTAATAAGTAGATGATGGATTGCTAGAGTGATAGAAGCTTAAACCCTAGTTTATGCGTTGCTTCGTAAGGGGCTGATTTGGATCCATATGTTTCATGCTATGGTTAGGTTTACCTTAATACTTTTGTTGTAGTTGCGGATGCTTGCAATAGAGGTTAACCATAAGTGGGATGCTTGTTCAAGTAAGAACAGCACCCAAGCACCGGTCCACCCACATATCAAATTATCAAAGTACCGAACGCGAATCATATGAGCGTGATGAAAACTAGCTTGACGATATTCCCATGTGTCCTCGGGAGCGCTTTTCCTATTATAAGAGTTTGTCCAGGCTTGTCCTTTGCTACAAAAAGGATTGGGCCACCTTGCTGCACTTTATTTACTTTTGTTACTTGTTGCTCGTTACAATTTATCTTATCACAAAACTATCTGTTACCACTTATTTCAGTACTTGCAGAGAATACCTTGCTGAAAACCGCTTATCATTTCCTTCTGCTCCTTGTTGGGTTCGACACTCTTACTTATCAAAAGGACTACGATAGATCCCCTATACTTGTGGGTCATCAAGACTCTTTTCTGGCGCCGTTGCCGGGGAGTGAAGTGCCTTTGGTAGGTGGAATTTGGTAAGGAAAATTTATTTAGTATGCTGAAATTTTCTGTCACTTGTTACTATGGAAAGTAATTGTCTGAGGGGCTTGTTCGGGGTATCTTCACCCCGTCCAGTTGAGCCAAGAGTTGCTCCTCAACCTACTGAACCTACTGAACTTACTGAAAATGGAACTCCTTTTCAGATTCCTTCGGGTATGATGGAAAAACTGCTAGCTAACACTTTTACAGGAGATGGAACAAAGCATCCTGATGAACATCTACACTATGTGGATGATGTTTGTGGATTATTTAAGCTTGCAGGTATACCCGATGATGTTGTTAAGAAGAAGGCCTTCCCTTTATCTTTGAAGGGAGACGCATTGACATGGTATAGGCTATGTGATGATATGATATCATGGAACTATAAAAAGATTGAAATTGGAATTTCATCAAAAGTATTACCCTATGCATCTTGTTCATCGTGATTGCAATTATATATATATAATTTTTGGCCTCGCGAAGGAGAAAGCATCGCTCAAGCTTGGGGGAGGCTTAAATCAATGTTATATTCGTGCCCCAATCAGGAGCTCGCAAGAGAAGTGATTATGCAAAAAAATTATGCTCGGCTTTCTGATAACAATCGCACCATGCTCGATACTTCTTGTGCTGGCTCTTTTATGATGAAGCCTATTGAATTTAGATGGAATTTATTGGATATAATTAAATGCAACTCTGAAGATTGGGACCTCGACGAAGGTAAGGAGTCAGGTATGACACCTAAGTTTGATTGTGTTAAATATTTTATGGATACCGATATTTGCCGTAAGTTTAGCACTAAATATGGACTTGACTCTGAGATAGTAGCTTCTTTCTGTGAATCTTTTGCTACTTATGTTGATCTCCCCAAGGAGAAGTGGTTTAAATATCATCTTCCCATAGAAGTAAAAGTAGCTGCACCTATTAAAGTTGAAGAAAAGACTGTCACTTACAATGATCATATTGTTCCTACTTCTTATGTTGAGAGACCACCTTTCCCTGTTAGAATGAAGGATCATGTTAAAGCTTCAACTGTTGTTCGTAAAAGCAATACTAGAACTTATACATCTCCTGAGCAAGTCAAAGTAGAACCTAATATTGCTATTGTTAAAGATCTCTTGTCTGATAATATTGATGGGCATGTTATTCAATTCTCTGGTGAAACTGCTAGAATTGCTAAACCCTGTGATAGAGATAAACATAGACCTGTGGTAGGCGTACCTGTTATTTCTGTTAAAATAGGAGATCATTGTTATCATGGCTTATGTGATATGGGTGCTAGTGCTAGTGTTATACCCATTGACTTATACAAAGAAATTATGCATGAAATTGCACCTGCTGAGTTAGAAGATATTGATGTTACAATTAAACTTGCCAATAGAGATACTATATCTCCAATAGGAATTGTTAGAGATGTTGAAGTCTTGTGTGGGAAAACCAAATATCCCGCTGATTTTCTTGTTCTTGGTTCTCCACAAGATAGCTTTTGTCCCATTATATTTGGTAGACCCTTCTTGAATACTGTTAATGCTACGATAGACTGCAAAAAGAATGTTGTTACTGTTGGCTTGGATGATATGGTTCATGAGTTTAATTTCTCTAAATTTAGTAAACAACATTGTGAGGAAGAATTGCCTACTAAGGATGAAATTATTGGTCTTGCTTCTATTGCCGTACCTCCTAGTGATCCTTTAGAACACTATTTGCTAGACCATGAAAATGATATGTTCATGAATGAAAGAAGGGAAATAGATGAAGTATTCTTTAAACAGGAACATATTCTGCAACACAATTTGCCTGTTGAAATCCTAGGGGATCCTCCTCCAGCCAAGGGTGATCCCGTGTTTGAGCTTAAACTGTTGCCTGGTAATCTTAAATATGCTTATCTTGATAGAAGAAAATATATCCTGTTATTATTAGCGCTAACCTTTCAGAGCATGAAGAAGAAAGATTATTGAAAACTCTGAAGAAGCACCATGCCGCTATTGGATATACTCTGGATGATCTTAAGGGCATCAGTCCCACTCTATGTCAAATTTGGAAGCGGATGCCAAACCAGTTTGTGATCCTCAACGACGTTTGAATCCTAAAATGAAAGAAGTGGTAAGAAAGGAAATACTCAAGCTTCTGGAGGCAGGTATAATTTATCCCGTTGCTGATAGTCAGTGGGTAAGTCCTGTCCATTGTGTCCCTAAGAAGGGAGGTATTACTGTTGTCCCTAATGATAAAGATGAATTGATTCCGCAAAGAATTATCACAGGTTATAGGATGGTAATTGATTTCCAGAAATTAAATAAGGCTACTAAGAAAGATCATTACCCCTTACCTTTTACAGATCAAATGCTAGAAAGATTATGCAAACATACACATTATTGCTTTCTAGATGGTTGTTCTGGTTTTTCTCAAATACCTGTGTCGGCTAAAGATCAATCAAAGACTACTTTTACATGCCCTTTTGGTACTTTTGCTTATAGACGTATGCCTTTCGGTTTATGTAATGCACCTGCTACCTTTCAAAGATGCATGATGGCTATATTCTCTGACTTCTGCGAGAAAATTTGTGAGGTTTTCATGGACGACTTTTCCGTCTATGGTTCCTCTTTTGATGATTGCTTGAGCAATCTTGCTCGAGTTTTGCAGAGATGTGAAGAAACTAATCTTGTCTTGAATTGGGAAAAGTGCCACTTTATGGTTAATGAAGGTATTGTCTTGGGCCACAAAGTTTCTGAAAGAGGTATTGAAGTTGATAAAGCCAAGGTTGATGCTATTGAAAAGATGCCATGTCCCAAGGACATCAAAGGTATAAGAAGTTTCCTTGGTCACGCCAGATTTTATAGGAGGTTCATTAAGGACTTCTCAAAAATCTCTCGGCCTCTGACTAATTTATTACAAAAAGATGTACCATTTGTCTTTGATGATGATTGTGTAGAAGCATTTGAAATATTTAAGAAAGCATTAGTCTCTGCACCTGTTGTTCAGCCACCTAATTGGAATTTACCCTTTGAAATTTTGTGTGATGCTAGCGATTATGCTGTAGGTGTTGTTCTAGGGCAAAGAGTTGATAAGAAATTAAATGTTATCCATTATGCTAGTAAGACTCTAGACAGTGCTCAAAGAAATTATGCTACTACCGAAAAGGAACTTTTAGTAGTTGTATTTGCTTGTGATAAATTCAGACCCTATATTGTTGATTCTAAAGTAACTATTCACACAGATCATGCTTCTATTAAATATCTTATGGAAAAGAAAGATGCAAAACCTAGACTTATTAGATGGGTTCTCTTGCTTCAAGAATTTGATTTACATATTGTTGATAGAAAAGGAGCTGAGAACCCCGTTGCAGACAACTTGTCTAGGTTAGAGAAAGTTCTTGATGACCCACTACCGATCGATGATAGCTTTCCTGATGAACAATTAAATGTCATAAGCACTTCTCGTACCACTCCGTGGTATGCTGATTATGCCAATTATATTGTTGCTAAATTTATACCACCTAGCTTCACATACCAACAAAAGAAAAAGTTTTTCTATGACTTGCGACATTACTTTTGGGATGACCCACATCTTTATAAAGAAGGAGTAGATGGTGTTGTTAGACGTTGTGTGCCTGAGCATGAACAGGAATAGATCCTACACAAGTGTCACTCCGAGGCTTATGGAGGACACCACGCTGGAGATAGAACTGCACATAAGGTATTCCAATCCGGTTTTTATTGGCCTACTCTGTTCAAGGATGCCCGTAAGCTTGTTTTGTCTTGCGACGATCAAAGAATTGGTAATATTAGTAGATGTCAAGAAATGCCTATGAATTATTCACTTGTTATTGAACCATTTGATGTTTGGGGCTTTGATTATATGGGACCTTTCCCTGCCTCTAATGGATATACACATATTTTAGTTGGTGTTGATTACGTTACTAAGTGGGTAGAAGCTATTCCAACTAGTAGTGCTGATCATAACACTTCTATTAAAATGCTTAAGGAAGTTATTTTTCCGAGGTTTGGAGTCCCTGGATACTTAATGACTGATGGTGGTTCACACTTTATTCATGGTGCTTTCCGTAAGATGCTTGCTAAATATGACGTTAATCATAGAATTGCATCTCCATATCACCCACAGTCTAGTGGTCAGGTAGAATTGAGCAATAGAGAGCTCAAATTAATTTTGCAAAAGACTGTCAATAGGTCTAGAAAGAATTGGTCCAAGAAACTTGATGATGCATTATGGGCCTATAGAACTGCATACAAAAATCCTATGGGTATGTCTCCGTATAAAATGGTTTATGGAAAAGCATGTCACTTACCTCTCAAACTAGAACATAAGGCATATTGGGCTATTAAAGAGCTCAACTATGATTTCAAACTTGCCGGTGAGAAGAGGTTATTTGGTATTAGCTCACTTGATGAATGGAGAACCCAAGCTTATGAAAATGCCAAGTTGTTTAAAGAAAAGGTTAGAAGATGGCATGACAAAAGGATACAAAAGCGTGAGTTCAATGTAGGTGATTATGTATTGCTATACAACTCTCGTTTAAGATTTTTTGTAGGAAAACTTCTCTCCAAATGGGAAGGTCCCTATGTTATCGAGGAGGTCTATCGTTCCGGTGCCATAAAAATCAACAACTTCGCAGGCACAAATCCGAAGGTGGTAAACGGTCAAAGGATCAAACACTATATCTCTGGTAATCCCATAAATGTTGAAACTAATATTATTGAAACCGTAACCCCGGAGGAATACATAAGGGACACTTTCCAGAACGTTCCAGACTCCGAAAAGGAATAGGTATGTGGTACGGTAAGTAAACCGACTCCAAAACGATTTTTAAGGCAATATTTCTCCGTTTTGGAATATTTAGAAAAATAGAAAAATAAGTAGCAGTCCGAGGAGGACACGAGGCCACCACGAGGGTGGAGGGCGCGCCCTACCCCCCTGGGCGTGCCCCCCTACCTCGTGAGCACCTCATGTGCCCTCCGGACTCTGTTTCCTTGCACGATACGTATTTTGGTCAGTAAAAAATCATTATATATACTACCGAAGGTTTTGACTCTCGTATCACGCAAATCTCCCCTGTTCTTGTTTCGAGCTATTTTTCTGACAGGTCTAGATCATCATGACGACCCCAAGTGCTTCCAAGGATAAGTTCTTCGAGAAGGTGATCAACCCTTACCTCGCAAAGGTGCTACGACACCCTCAAACCATTGAGATGCGTGATGGGTTGCTGCACATCCGCAATGTTGAGGGACCAAAGGGAACCGGAAGCGTGGAGTTGAGGCTCGAAGCAATGGAGCAACAAGTTTTCAAGTGCCAGGGGATGGTGGAGCGTGGAATCAATGCTACCCACAAGATGCTCGCGGAGTTCACCAACAACTACGAGCCGGATGCCAAGAAGACCGAGGAAGCCATCTTCAAGCTACATGAGAAGATCGAGCACCTCCAAGCCCAAATCTATGATCTGCAAAACCAAAACTGTGAGTATGAATATAGATTCAAAAGGATCAGTTTGGCTGCAGATTTGAGGATTCCGGAGACTCGATCATCCATCTATGATGGTGAGCCTATGCCATGGAAGGTGGATGACAAGCTTGCATCATCATCAACACCTCCACCGCCAACAACAAGGAAGGAGACATAATCACATGGGTATGGGCACTCCCCTTGGCAACTGCCAAGCTTGGGGGAGGTGCCCTGGTATCGTATCACCATCACAACTCCTATCTTTACTGTTTTCTTAGTTTGATCCTTTCAGTAGTATCTTGATTTAGTAGAATAAAGTCATGGCATGATCTAGTTTTGAGTTTTGCTTTATGATCCTTCTTTGTAATCGAGTCCGTGAGCTATATAATAAAGATTAGTGTTGAGTCAAGGTCTTGAGTATTTTGCCATGATCTTGGGTGATTAGAAGAAAAGGAATAAAAAGAATCAAAGAGTTCATATTGATCTTAGTGAAACTAATGACTCCACATAGAAAGAGTATGATGATTAAAGGTTGTTGGGAGTTGGCAAATATAGCTTTGGTCATCGTTGCAATTAATAGGAAGTAATAAGGAAAGAGAGGTTTCACATATAGATATAATATCATTGACATCTTTTATGATTGGGAGCACTCATTAAAATATGACATGATAAAGAGTTGAGGTTGGACAAGGAAGACAACATAATGAGTTATGTTTTCTTACATCTGAGATAAAGTATGTTTTCATGGATCCTCTACCGTGTTGAGCTTGTCTTTCCCCCTCATGCTATCCAAGTTCTCAGCACTAAGTAGAAATACTACTTGTGCTTCCAAATACCCTTAAAAGAAGTTTTGCCATGAGAGTCCACCATATTTACCTATGGATTGAGTAAGATCCTTCAAGTAAGTTGTCATCGGTGCAAGCAATAAAAATTGCTCTCTAAATATGCATGACTTATTAGTGCAGAGAAAATAAACTTTGTACGAACTTGTTGTGGACGCAATAAAAGCGATGGACTGCATAATAAAGGTCCACATACAAGGGGCAATATAAAGTGACGTTCTTTTGCATTAAGATTTTGTGCATCAACCCTAAACGTGCATGACAACCTCTGCTTCCCTCTGCGAAGGGCCTATCTTTTATTATTATCCTCTACCTTATGCATGATTCACGGTGATCTTCACCTTTCCCTTTTTATTTTATCCTTTGGCAAGCTCAGCATGTTGGAAAGAACATGATATATATATATCTAATTGGATGTGGGGGAGCATGAATTATTATTGTTGACATTACCCTTGAGGTAAAAAGTTGTGGGGCTAAACTATAAGCCCCTATCTTTCTCTGTGTCCGACTAAAACTCCGTGACCACAAGTATTGCGTGAGTGTTAGCAATTATGAAGGACTAAGTGATAGTTGAGTATGTGGACTTGCTTGTAAGCTCTGACATAGACTCTTTCCGATGTTATGATAAATTGCAATTGCTTCAATGACTAAGGGTATAATTTGTTGGTGCTCAATAAGGTTTCTGATTCATACTTTGGCTTTGTGAAAAGATCATCACTTGAACATGAGTAATCATATGACAAAATCTTTATAGGTTGCTGTTATGAAATAATCATGATGCCTTCATGTCCGTATTTTATTTTTATCGACGCCTCTACCTCTAAACATGAGGACACATTTATTGTTATCAGATTTTCGCTTGAGGACAAGCGAGGTCTAAGCTTGGGGGAGTTGATACGTCCATTTTGCATCATGCTTTTATATCAATATATTGCATTATGGGTTGTTATTTCACGTTATGTCACAATACTTATGGCTGTTCTCTCTTATTTTACAAGGTTTACGTGAAGAGGGAGAATGCCGGCAGCTGGAATTCTGGGCTGGAAAAGGAGAAAATATTGAAGGACTATTCTGCGCAACTCCAAAAGTCCTGAAACTCCACGGAATTACTTAAAATAAATAAAGAAAAATCGTCGCCAAAGATGAAGGCCAGGGGGGCCACACCCTGCTCACGAGGGTGGGGGGCGCGCCCTCCCCCTAGGCACGCCCCCCTACCTCGTGGGCCCCCTGGTGACTCTCCGACGCCCATCTTCTCCTATATGAAGTATTTCGATGAGAAAAAAATAGAAGGCAACCTTTCGGGACGAGACTCCGCCGCCACGAGGCGGAACCTTGGCGGAACCAATCTAGGGCTCCGGCAGAGCTGTTCCGCCGGGGACACTTCCCTCCGGGAGGGGGAAATCATCACCATCGTCATCACCAATGCTCCTCTCATTGGGAGAGGGCAATCTCCATCAACATTTTCACCAGCACCATCTCATCTCCAAACCCTAGTTCATCTCTTGTATCCAATTCTTGTCTCCAAGTCCGGGGTAAGTGCTAGTAGGTTGCTAGTAGTGTTGATTACTCCTTGTAGTTGATGCTAGTTGGTTTATTTGGTGGAAGATCATATGTTCAGATCCTTTATGCACATTATTACCCCTTTGATTATGAACATGAATATGCTTTGTGAGTAGTTATGTTTGTTCCTTAGGACAAGGGAGAAGTCTTGCTATTAGTAGTCATGTGAATTTGGTATTCATTCTATATCTTGATAAGATGTATGTTGTCTAACCTCTAGTGGTGTTATGTGAACGTCGACTACATAACACTTCACCATTATTTGGGACTAGAGGAAGGCATTGGGAAGTAATAAGTAGATGATGGGTTGCTAGAGTGACAGAAGCTTAAACCCTATTTTATGCGTTGCTTCGTAAGGGGCTGATTTGGATCCATATGTTTCATGCTATGGTTAGGTTTACCTTAATACTTTTGTTGTAGTTGCGGATGCTTGCAATAGAGGTTAATCATAAGTGGGATGCTTGTTCAAGTAAGAACAGCACCCAAGCACCGGTCCACCGACATATCAAATTATCAAAGTATCGAACGCGAATCATATGAGCGTGATGAAAACTAGCTTGACGATATTCCCATGTGTCCTCGGGGGCGCTTTTCCTATTATAAGAGTTTGTCCAGGCTTGTCCTTTGCTACAAAAAGGATTGGGCCACCTTGCTGCACTTTATTTACTTTTGTTACTTGTTGGTCGTTACAATTTATCTTATCACAAAACCATCTGTTACCACTTATTTCAGTACTTGCAGAGAATACCTTGCTGAAAACCGCTTATCATTTCCTTCTGCTCCTCGTTGGGTTTGACACTCTTACTTATCAAAAGGACTACGATAGATCCCCTATACTTGTGGGTCATCAGGTATAAACAATATCGTAGTAATCATTACATGACCACAAGGAGCTTAATCTTTACCCATGATTCTCACACAACATCACGAATATCCAACAACTCGGTATCCTCGATACCACGGTGATAATTCACGGATCACAAACAGAACCACGCTTAGTTCAACGAGTTACCTCATAACCAAACGGTGATCAGTCATGGATCACATATCCAACTTATCTCATCATTGAACCGGGGTTGTTATTAAGCACATCATTATTATTATTACTGTTGACCCATAGTGTGACCAACGACGAACTGGGCCCTTATCCGCGGGCACAACTGTCGATAGATTTAACACACACACACACACACACACACACACACACACACACACACACACACACACACACACACACACACACACACACACTGTAGAGGTAGCGCACTTTACCCACACCATAGAACCCATGCCCTCGCACTCTCATTCGGGTGGACCAACAGTGTTCCGACAAAACTGATCTACTGCCATGACACTCTCCGAGCCACTCCGACCAACACCCCTTATTGGGTTTAGTCCTGGGTGGCCGAGCCTACCAAAGGCAAATAAACGGTCCCAAACGGGGACATGGATCCATACAACAACAACAGGCCCACAAGGCTTATGTCCGCCTACCTGATCAGGGTAGCGCGCGCCCATAACCTTCCCTAGTTGGAGGCATCGGCGAGACGCATGACAATAAACCCAGTTAGGACCGTCACATTCCGGCAAATGTGATTGCACTTCTCAGCCCGATATGGTGGCACCATGACTCAGCCAATAGTTGCCCAAGTTCAATTAAGTCTGGTTAAACTTGAATGCAATAAGCTGAGTCATATGAAAATAACAAGATGCAACTACAATGCATGAGCAGGATATCAACATAAGCATTGTTGTGCAACATTATTTCTTAACATATCAACAACAACAAAGCATATATATGACAGAGCATGGCATACTGACTAGCATGAACATCACAAGTACATTAGTCAGAAACATAGCATTAACACTAGCATCAACAATAAATATCATGCAAGAACATATATACCAATGCTACCATGCAAGCGTTTAACCCACTGGATGCAATGGAACATGCATAACAACGACACTCGAAAGAGACGACAGTCATGCACCGAAGACCATCATCGACATCAACATGTACTACTAGCAAGCATAAGCATATGAAAGGAATGCTAGCAACTAGTACATGATAACCAGGTGCATAACAACATATCAAGAAAGTAAACACAAACCCATAAGCATCATCGAAACAACGATAACCATGTTTTAAGCAAGCAAACATATATTAAACATTCAAGTTGAAAACCATGGCTACTGCATGACTATCATGCAAGTGGGTATTGTGGCTTGCCTAGGGGTGAAGAAGGCACCGGGGAGAAGTGCGGTGAAGCCGTGGAAAGAAACGTCGGACGGTTCTCTCTCGAAGGGGCCTGTTTATGGGCAACGATAAAATGGTCATTTTCTCTGTGGGTCCACCTAGTGTAAATGGAACCAACAGAAAGGGCTCGACGATACAAAGATGTGAGTGTTGGTTTCAACTCAATCGGAGCTATGGTTGAAAAGTTGTGAGGTGTTGAACACCAGGGACCAATCTGTGAAAATTTTCATCACTAACAAGTCCCTGGGAGGAAAAACTGAAGGCGTATAAGGAGAAATACGTTTTTGAAAGAGAAAGTGTATTCTGAACCGAAGTAGATTTAAAGTATGCTTTCAAAACAGGAAAGCGTAATCTAGGGATTACGTCTCCACTTAATGTGAGGGTCTCTGTCACTAATTCACTCAATTTCCATGGATTTGATTACAAGCTCAGATTACATGGGAGAATGAAGGAGGAAGGAAGGGGGATTATAGTAGGAGGAAGAAGATAAGCTAGCCTATCGGCCGAAGCCGCCATCCGGTCCAAGCCAAGTTGCTCGTGGAGGCCCTATGTATGTAGTGTCTCCTTCGTGAGCTAGGTAGCGCCTAAGGCCTAGCAAGGCCCGGGTCGCTGACAATCCCTCCACCATAAGATTCGACTTGCCCTCAAGTCGATGTTGTAAAGTGCCATCGGGGCCCCATAGAACTCGCAAAACATTTAGAACCCAATCTTCAGCCTGGTCCACAAACTTATATTGTGTCGAACCTCCTGGATCCCATGTCACGTGAAGAGTGGTAATACCAAGCCCGGGGCAGACATCATGTGTGCTTGCAAGATTTTCATGTCGCCAAACTGAAACAAAGCAATCACCTGGGTCCCGTTGCAGCTGTAGCATTTTGGATGATGCACTGATATAGCTTCTCCTCGGAATTAAACAGGGCATCACAATCAGCTGTAGGAAAATGTAAGAACCCATTGGCTATGGAAACACCGAGCGATCTGATAACAACACAATTAGCTAGCAAGGCTGCTTGAAAAATAGCATACTCTAGTGCAAATGATATCCCAGCCGACAGGGATAGATTATTAATGAGCAGCAAACAATCTTTGCATTGCATTGTTGCGATATGTGTCCCATTGCATTTGTAGCATCTCGATGATGCACTGATACATTTTCTCCTAAGGACTGAATCTGTAGCTATCATAATAAGCAGTGTACTGTTGCATTCAGTATAACCTGTTCCCTTTTCTTGGCCATTAACATCTGTAGGACTGTAGCTCATAGCTATGTTCTCTAGAACACATATAGCAACAGCAAGCCAGGACACCAATTGAATGAAACCTTTGTGTTTGGGCACTGGTAAAACCAGAACACTACAATCCTGAGCATCAACCATGCTTGAACCAGGACACCAAGTTCTTCCAGAGCAAAACATTTCCAAGGAATCCATGGATTTAGTACAAACATAGCAGACTGATTGCAAGTCCATAGCTTCAACCATTGATTGCACACTATAACTTCCACTCTCCTTAAACTTCAACCTACTGAAAATTTGCCCAAGCGCTAAAATCCTAATAAACTCAACTAGTTTCTTGATTGCAGTACCATCATAAGAATATCCACAAGCAAGTGCCCAAGCAATCTCCCAATGAAAAAAATCAGAAATAGAGGTATACACACAGTCAGACAAATAGAAGATCCACCGGATAATAGTCCACTGCAATGGTTGAGAAATAGAGATTGGAGCATCTTCAGTAATGTAAAACTAAAACTCATACTGCAAGTATGCATCATAGAAATGCATAGACCATGTAGTTTTCCATTGGACAGGCTCAAAACAACACTGATAGTTCCAAGAGTTCACTCCACTAGTAAAAATTCCACTCTTGTCAAAATCTGATATAGCACAAAATGAGTCCCCTAACAGCCATCCAATTTCCCACAAAAGAAAATAAGGATCATAATGTGTATCTCTTTCATACTTAAGCTTGCAGCTACAGTAGTGCCCTTGTTGTAAACTGAACTGAATACTGTGGAAGTTTGGCGCCGACGACAAAATATGCAGGACATGAATCATATGTTGGCTATTGTTGCTCTCTGTAAACAGGAAACACCCCCTCATAGCCAGGAATTTGCACTGTTATTCTGCCAGTATAATTGATCAGGTGGCTGCGGAGTTTGACTTAACTCAAAACTGGCTACCACATCCAGAAAAAATGAGGGTGGCCACATATGTTTCTCATCCCATTGAAATGGTGGCACAGAAACAAGTGTAGCATCAGTTTGTAGTGATTCACAGAGAATAAACTGGTGAGATTGAGATGAAGAAAACTCACTAACTGCAATAGCATGCCACAACAAAGAAGTATCCATCTTCAAACCAAAGCTGTCCGTCTCCTCGGGGTTGTCTTGTTGCTCGGCCATGGATGTATCAATGATGTCCAACACAGGGGTGATTGCAAGCACCAACGAGGAAGTGTCAAAGTTGTGACCCATCCGCCAACATGTTGAAGGGCGGTGGACGACACAATGGTGAGCTCGATGTTGCATGATGTCGGGGCAACCAAATAAGGTGCTGATGAGAGATTCTATAACACAGTGCCACATCTGGGCGGCACCACATAGCCTGCTATGCTGTTGTTGGGACTGTCGAACACCAGTGTCCACATGATGGGTGGTGAAGTGAGGATGACAATCATGCTTGCCATGGAAGCCGTTGCCACACTGCTGATCTCCGAGTGCACCTCACATGTAGCAGGAACGACACTGGCCGAGGATGCCAGTAGTGCTCCTGTTGGAGTGGGTGTGTCCCTTGTTGCTTCGTTGTCTTCTCTTGAGCACTCAGTCGAACACATGGTGGGCGTGGCGAGGGCAAGGTCAGAATCATGCAAGGCGGGTACTGTTACCACTGAGACAGGAATGGAGGAGGTCGGGTTCTACGAGCCCATCGTCCTCATGAATAGTGCTTCCGCTGCCGGTGACATGGTGCACGGAGTCGACGCCGTCGCGGCACCCACGGAGGCTGCGACCCAACTGGCCGTGGACAAGGTGCTGCACGCAGGTGTTGCGGTGGCCGCGGTGACGACATCCGAAGGACTTGATGTTGGTGCCACGGAACAGCCGACGAGGTGGTCCATGCCGCACTTGAGGTTGAGGTCAACTCTTGAAGCATGTGCCGTCGCGGCGGTCGCGGTCACAGGCTGGACTTAGGGCGATGTAGAATCCAGCGCCGTCACTACGGGGACGCACATAGATGTGGCCCTGTGTGCGGATGGTGCGGAGGCCGTGGCCGGCATGGAGATGTCCGCGGCCGTCGCCGTTTGCACGGAGCCTGCTGACAAACTGGTGGAGGAGTTGGTGCTGCGCGTAGACATAGACGTTGTTGAGGAAGCCGCCCCTGCTGATGTAGGGGTGTGCCTGGGGTTGGAGAAGGCCCGACTCGCAGCAGGCATCGTCGGAGCAGTGGCGGCCCCGAATTCGTTGGCGCGCTCACCATTGACGCGATCATTCCGGTGGAGGTCGGTGACGTCGGATCGGAGATCCTACTTGACTGCATCGATTGGTGATGAGAACTTGTCTAGACTGGTGTGGAGGTCGCCGAACGCTGGCGCCATGGCCTTTTGTAGCCTCGCCTTCGACTCGGCAAAACTCCGGTCTAGATCGTGGGCTAGCTGGGCCCTGAAAACCTCATGCGTCGCCAAAACCTCCGGCGAAAGGCTCGCCAGGAGCTCCGCGTGCCATTGTGAATTCATGGAATTGATTTGGGGGAAAATTTGGGTGGATTTTTGGTGGAGAATCGAACAGCTCTGATACCAATTGTGAGGGTCTCTGTCACTAATTCACTCAATCTTCATGGATTTGATTACAAGCTCAGATTACATGAGGGATTGAAGGAGGAAGGAAGGGGGATTACAGCAGGAGGATGAAGAAGATAAACTAGCCTATCGGCCGAAGCCACCGTCCGGTCCAAGCCAAGTTGCTCGTGGAGGCCTCCCACTGTATATGTAGTGCGTCTCCTTCGTGGGATAGGTATTGCATGAGGCCCAGCAAGGCCCAGGTCGCTGACACTTAACGTACCTGGGCCCGGGTTTTGACTCGCTTACACGCGGGACCCACGCGACAGGGGGGGAGGGCAAGCCAACGCTCCTCTTCTTCCTCCTATTCCCCCACGTGGGGAACAGAGGAGAAGCGAGGCAGGCCAGGGGCGCGCTGCAGGTGAGGGAGTCCTGGATTAGGGGGTATCCGGACAGCCGGACTATATACTTTGGCTGGACTATTGGACCGTGAAGATACAAGACTCAAGACTTCGTCCCATGTCCGGAGGGGACTCTCCTTTGCGTGGAAGACAAGCTTGGTGATCCAGATATTAGATTTCCTTCTTTGTAACCGACTCTGTGTAAACCCTAGCCCCCTTCGGTGTCTATATAAATCGGAGGGTTTGGTCTGTATAGGGATAATCATAATCATCATAGGCTAGCTTCTAGGGTTTAACCTCTATGATCTCGTGGTAGATCAATTCCTGTAATACTCATATCATCAAGATCAATCAAGCAAGAAGTAGGGTTTTACCTCCATCGAGAGGGCCCGAACCTGGGTAAGACATTGTGTCCCTTGCCTCCTGTTACCATTAGCCTTAGACGCACAGATCAGGACCCCCTACTCGAGATCCGCCGGTTTTGACACCGACATTGGTGCTTTCATTGAGAGTTCCTCTGTGTCGTCACTGCAAGGCTTGATGGTTCTTTCAATCGTCAACAACAACACGGTCCAGGGTGAGACTTTTCTCCCCGGACAGATCTTCGTGTTCAGCGGCTTCGCACTGCGGGCCAATTTGCTTGGACATCTGGAGCAGATCGATAGCTACGCCCCTAGCCATCAGGTCAGATTCGGAAACTTGAACTATATGGCCGATGTCCGCGGAGACTTGACCTTCGATGGATTCGGGCCTACAGCAGGAGCGCTGAACAGTCATGATGAGCACGGCTTAGACCTGCTATCGGACAATACTCGGGATATCGCGCCCGCAGGAGCCCCGGACCTAAATCCGGGGCAGATTGCATCGTCTGAGGACGGGTGGATGGACCCCGCCCCGGAGGCCGCACACTCATCGGCAGAAGAGTCGAACACAGACTTCATCCCCAAGGAAGCCTGTGTCTCTGGACCCCTGGACTTGTGTCCGGTCATAGGTCCCAGTCCGCACGCCCCCGAGCCCGCCGATTCTGGCCGGGCTCTGGTAATGGAATTTGCCGCTGCGGATATCTTCCAGCACTCTCCCTTTGGCGACATGCTGAACTCACTAAAGTCTCTCTCTTTGTCAGGAGACTCTTGGACGAACTATGTCCGGCTCAAGGGGGAAGAAGGCGATGAGGAAATTCGTTACCCACCCACCACCCACTTCATAGCCACTGTCGACGACGTAACAGACACGCTTGACTTCGACTCTGATGACACTGACGGTATGGACGTCGGCACAGGAGACGATTCAGAACCACCACCCACGGGGCGCTGGACTGCCACCGCATCATATGATATATACATGGTGGACATGCCTAAAGAGGACGATGGCGATAAAACGAAGGATAAAACCCCCGAACAAAAGCCAAAACGACGGTGCAGACGCCGCTCTAAGTCTAGCCACAGTAAAAACAGCGATAACAGCGCTCGAAGGATCGACACCCCAGACAACTCCAAAGGCAACAACGACCATATGGACCCAGCGATGGAGCAGGATGAGCCAGGTCACGCCGAACACAGCCCGGAGCAGACGCCCGATCACAGTGATCCCGAGGGACGAACTCATCAAACTACCCCGGGACAAGAGCACAGTCCAGACGACGATGCATTCATCATCCCGGAAACACGTTTGGAACGAGATAACCTCCACACAAGGCTTATGGCCACTGCGAGAAGTCTAAAGAAGCAGAAGCAAAGGCTTAAGGCCGCACAGGAAACGCTCAATCGCAGATGGAATAAAGTGCTAGACACTGAAGAAAAGTACAGCGACGATCGCCACAGAAAGAGCTATCCAAAATGCAAGCTGCTGCCAGAATTCGACGATGAGGTCGTTCCACCGAAGAACAATACGGCCAGCAGGCCGGGCCAACCACTTCGTAACCGCAATAGAGCAGCTACCGATGCCGCACACGATTTACGTGAGCTCCTGGATAAAAAGGTCGGCGCGACTAGGTCCATCTATGGATCTAGAGGACACGCCCCAGCACAGGACTATGGTCACCAAAACGATCAGACTGGATGAGTACTAGTTCGGAATCAGCACCGGACACAACAACAGCCGACGGCATGTCACAACACGTGCAGATACAGAGGGGCTGCTCACCCTCTGTGCTTCACCGAAGAGGTACTGGACCACGAATTTCCACAGGGTTTTAAACCTGTGAACATAGAGACATATGATGGAACGACAGAGCCCGGGGTCTGGATTGAGGATTTTATCCTGCATATCCGCATGGCTCGTGGGGACGACCTCCACGCCATCAAATACCTTCCCCTCAAGTTGAAGGGACCAGCTCGACACTGGTTGAAAAGCCTCCCTGAAAATTCAATCGGAAGTTGGGAGGAACTCGAGGATGCTTTCATGGCCAATTTTCAAGGGACCTATGTCCGGCCTCCGGACGCGGACGATTTATGTTACATAATTCAACAGCCCGGAGAATCCGCCCGCAAGCTTTGGAACAGATTCCTCACTAAGAAGAATCAAATTGTCGATTGTCCAGATGTCGAAGCCTTAGCGGCCTTCAAACACAGCATCTGGGACGAGTGGCTCGCCAGACACCTCGACCAAGAAAAGCTGAGGACAATGGCAGCCTTAACAAGCCTTATGACCCGCTTTTGCGCGAGTGAAGATAGCTAGTTGGCCCGTAGAGGCACCAGCGACCAAAGTACATCCGAAATCAGGGATGGCAACGGGAAGCCACGGCGTAATAAAAACAAACGTCGAAACAAGGAAGGAAGTCCGGATAACACAACGGTCAATGCCAGATTCAAGGGCTCTTGACCCGGTCAACAAAAGAAGCCATTTAAAGGCGACAAAGAAGGACCGTCCGGCCTAAACAAAGTCCTGGACAGACTGTGCCAAATTCATGGCACCCCCAAAAAACCTGCGAACCACACTCATAGAGAATGTTGGGTCTTTAAGCAGGCCGGCAAATTAAATGCTGAACACAAGGGAAGGGAAAGACCAAGTGAAGACGAGGATGAGCCTTGCTAGCTGAACACTGGGGGACAGAAAAAATTCCCACCAGAGGTAAAAATAGTAAACATGATCCACGCGACTCACATACCCACAAGAAGGCGCGAACGCGCGCTGAGAGACGCATACGCTATAGAGCCCGTCGCCCCCAAACATAACCACTTGTCGGCCTGCCCGATCACCTTCGGTCAGAGGGACCACCCGACTAGTATGCGGCATGGAGGATCAGCTGCCATGGTGCTCGAACCAATAATCAACGGATACCATCTCACTCGCGTCCTCATGGACGGCGGCAGTAGTCTTAACCTAATATACCTAGACACTGTCCGCGGGATGAGGATAGACCCATCCAGAATCATCCGAAGTAATGCCACCTTTGAAGGGGTGATACCAGGCGTTGAAGCCTGTTGTAGGGGCTCCCTCGTACTAGAGGTGACATTCGGCTCCCCAGGCAACTTCAGAAGCGAAGAACTACTCTTCACAATCGCCACCCTCCAAAGTGGTTATCATGCCTTGCTCGGGAGAACGGCCTTCACCCGCTTCAATGCAGCACCGCACTACGCCTGCCTTAAACTCAAGATGCCCGGCCCACGTGGCGTCATCACCGTCAATGGAAATACAGAGCATTCCTTACGCGCGGAAGAGTATGAGACGGCTCTAGCAGCCAGACTATAAGCGGCCGCTAATATCAAAATGCATGATTGGTCGTTAAGACCACGGACACGGTCAGACGAGTCTCGCAGCTCAAATAAACCTGAGCTGGGGCGCCATACATTTAATCCCATAGAGGACACCAGGGGCTATAGATATTTAATAAAGCCCCACTGTTGGCTTGACCTTATTAACAGGCCAATGTCTTACAATTTTACTATCCATCGCACGCTTACGTCATACTCTTCTACATGAGTTTTTCTTTTTACAGACACCATTCGTGTGATACCCTCCCAGGACACGGCACAACGGAGACAAAGGCGCAGACGTGCAGCAGGGCCCCGCTCAAAGGTTTCTCTTTAGATTAAGCCCCTGTGTAAACCTTTTTTATTGTCTCTTGTTGTCTACACATCCCATGAGTACTACACCCACAGGGGATACTGCCGTTATTGGCATTTCGCCACGACAGACTAATGCACGTACTTGGAAATACAGGGTTCCTAATGAAGGGCGTTACTCAGCCCAGTATATGTTACAAAGTCCGAATACCTTCGGGAGTGTTCGGCGTCGCGAGTTTGGCCTTATATGCATCAATTCCGAATCATGTCTTTGGTCAAATGTTGGGTTTTCCCGTCTCCTGGGTTTGTCGGCTTACGTTCCGTTCTTATCGGCTAAGGCGGCCAAAGGAGAACTACTGCGATTGTGCCCTGGTTATTCTGGATGAGCACCTCAGTAGAGAAAGCCGAAAACTGACTGTCACGATATAGCGAGAGACTGTTCAACCACTCGAAGACTTATCGGAATCTTTAGGATTCCTCCGGTCATGTACACACGCGCCCTTATTCGGATGCATGCGAAGGTACCAGGGGCTACATAGTAGCCCCTCCGTCAAACTCCTATGGCTAAGTGAAAGTGTTAAAGCTATATAGTCCGGTTGCCTAGTTCGACGTGCGATCACCTCCTTAATGGACCAAGACATTGGATCAAGTGTGATTATGCATATTTTCGTGAACACCCCCGCATTGCATGCGTGGGGGCTGAAGCCACCGACTGCTAACTTTCAGATTACATTTTTACATAAAACGGCCGCACAGGAGGCACTATAACACTTTCGGGCAAAAAGTATAAAAAAACCCTTCATAATTAAAATAGCATTGTTTTTACAATGAAACGATTTGTCACTCGAACATGACATTCTTCGAGCACTGAGCCTCTATTAAGCGAGCACCTTCTGTTAGCTGCTCCAAGTAGTGCTCGGCCGTATCCTGGCCTCCCGCCGGATTCTGGGTCGCAATGATGGTGGCCTCCATATCCGTCCAATATGCTTTAACGCGGGCAAGAGCCATCTATGCACCCTCTATGCACGCCGACCTCTTCATGGCATCGATTTGCGATACGGCACCAAGGAATTGTTGCACTAAACCAAAATAACTGTTCGGCTTAGGCCCCTTCGGCCATAGATGGTCTATTACAGACCGCATTGCAAGACCAGACAGCCTATGAAGCTCAGCCACAGCAGCCATCCTCTCACTCAACAGCAATGGGCGTGTGGGAGCACTAAATTGCGACCAGAACAGCTTCTCCACTTCATTATCATTTTGATCCTCGAAAAACTTGGCTGCATCAGCCGTACTCTTTGCCAAATCCGCATACGCGTCTGCAGGGCTCCAACATCGATCCAGGGGAGCATACTTCGGATCTAAAAACTTCATCCGCAATAAATAGGGGTTTCCAGCCGTGATTTCTCCGCCCTGGCGAAGCTCCTCCCGCGCATCCCTGATTTTGGACCGCGTCTCCTTGGCCGCATCAAGTGCCTTTTTCAGGTCAGTCGAATTAGCCTGATTGTCTTTTTCAAGGAGCTCATACCGGTCGGTGGCATTTTTCATCTCCACAGCCATCTCGGTTATTTTGTCTACGCTTCGGCGATGAGCAGCCTGTTCGGCTCTCAACTCTTCGGCCAGCTTTAGGGCAGCCGCATTGCTAGCCCTAGCTTGTTCCTTGGCCAGGGCAAGTTCCGCCCTCAGGGCTTCCACGGCAGCAGCACCGTCTGCAGTCCAAGCATATCGCATTAATATTATGCTCCTCTTAATTTTTTCTATAAAAAATAAGGAAAGCAGAGCACATACCTTGTGACTCGTTAAGCCACTCGTTCACAAGTGTGATATCGGCATCAATAACTCCAATCTGCCTCCTCAGTTTGGCAACTTCAACGGACCGGTCGGTTGTCGGATCCTTAGACACCTGCACATAAATACAGCATGATCATTACTTAACAATGTGATCCTCTGTTTGCCGCCTAGGGCTGGCAACCAGAGTCTCAGGGGCTACTATCCATATGGAGCACACCTGGCACGTGCGTCACAGTCAAAAAATTATGTATTTTCATTACATACCTCAATGCCTCTGAGCATGCTCGTAAAGACTTCATTCAACCCGCTTGTGGCGGATGAAATTTTCTCAAGCACCGTGCTCATTAATGAACGGTGCTCCTCCGAGAGAGCAGATCGCTCTAGAAGGCCCGTCAGTGTGTCCGGCCGGACGCCAAACTGTGCCGGACCCTTCTTATCGCCCCCCGTGGGAGCCGAACGCTCCGGGCTCAGGGCAGCCGAAGTATTAGCTTCTGGCTGCGGCAGATCTGGACTCCTCCGTGACGACACCTCGGGGTCGCCCGCCCCATGAGGCGGAGAGGTTGGTGGGGTCTCACTCTCCATCGTCTCCGGAAGGAGATCCCCCGAAGACGAACTCTGTCGAGAAGAGCTTCTAGCCGGACTACAAAGAATGGATCCTGGTTATTTTTCTCGGAGAAGGAAGCAGTACCTTCGTATTTACGATTAACTTACAGCTCGGCTGAGGGCTGGCCCATTGGCGGACATGGCGCGGTGAGGACGCCCTTCGGGGGAGGGCCCCCTGGTGAAGCTTTCTTCCCTTGTCTGGGCACCTCCGTCTCCAAGTCTTTGGAGGCGGCCCTCTTCTTCCCGCGAGGGGAGGAGGCCTTAGATTCCCCTCCCTGAATATCCTTCTTTGAGGAGGTAGCAATTCCCCCGGTTTGGATGTGCAATGTGTGAAGTTCTGCTTCTCTGTTCTTCCCTTCGTCTTTCCTTGAGGGCACTTTACTTAGCACATGACCAAGCATCCTTGTTATGGTGGGACTAGGCAAGCCTTCGGGAAGTGGCACTGGACACCTGATTCTCTCCGCCTTGCTGAGCCATTCTTGGCCAGGGAGGATTTTCGGAATAATATTATGATAGAAATAAACAAAGTGTTCGGTTTCTGGGTTGCTTACTTAGGTATCTGGGCGATTGCAGCTCAGGCCCGCATCCTTGGTGGTGTCCGGACACTTTACTTGTGGTTCAAAAAATAACTTACACATCCCTTCGAGCGTGACGCCGAAGAAGTGCAGAATAGTCCGCGGACCTTCCAGATTGAACTCCCACATCCGGAGATGCCGACGTTTGCACGGCAAGATCCGTCGGACTAGCATTACCTGAATTACGCTTACAAGGCTGATGTCCCTCTCAAGAAGCTCCCGTATGCGGCTCTGCAGCATTGGTACATCATTAGCAGGCCCCCACTCCCGTCCTACGTTGGTCCATGACGCTAGTTGAGGTGGAGGGCCAGAACGGAAGTCGGGGGCAGCCACCCACTTTTTGCCTCTGGGAGCCTTGACGTAAAACCACCTCCGCTGCCATAGATCGGACACCTCCAGGAAGGAGCCCTCTGGCCATGGGGCATCGGTGTTCCTGCTTATTACAGTACCTCCGCACTCTGCATGTTGCCCCTCAATCATCCTCGGCTTCACATTGAAGGTCTTGAGCCATAAGCCGAAGTACGGGGTGACGTGGAGAAAAGCTTCGCACACAACGATGAACGGCGAGATATGAAGGATGGCGTCCGGAGCTAGATCATGAAAAACTAGCCCGTAGTAGAACATGAGCCCTCTCACGAAGGGATCAAGAGTGAAGCCTAAGCCGCGGAGGAAGTGAGAAACAAATACGACGCTCTCATTGGGCTCGGGAGTAGGGATGATCTGCCCTGGAGCAGGGAGCCTGTGCCTAATGTCGGTGGTCAGGTATCTGACCTCCCTAAGCTTCGTGATATCCCCCTCTGTGACAGAGGAGGCCACCCACCGGCCTTGAAGGTTGGATTCAGACATGATTGAAGATCCGGAGGGGCTTCGGGTGTTGGAACTCGAGATGCGAAAATTCGCAAGCGTGGTAGAAAAGAGGGATAGGCCTCGGCCCCTCTATAAAGGGTGTGAATATCAGGCGTCCTCAGCGTAACCGCTTGGGGCTTACCTAAAAAACACAGAGTCATACCAACAGTCGTCGTGGGGTTGCGCATGCCTGTATTGATGGAAGATCCCGCGATAAGGGGAACATGATCTCTGCTTTGGCAAGGCGTGCCAATAAAACCGCCTCGCAACGTGTGTCGAGGCAGGCCAAGAAAAACCGGTTCGTGTTGGACCAGACCACGGCGTAAGAGCACACCGTACAAAAATTGCCAGCAGATCAGATTTATGAAGTGCTATGCTCTCTACGGAGGTGTGCGGAAATTATCTCGGAAAGCTGTACACAATCCTCAATCTGCGTTGGAGTACTCAGAGATGGAACCCGCCTTGCAATGCCGAAGACAAACTGCGCGCCGGACTCATCGTCATTGAAGCCTGGTTCAGGGGCTACTGAGGGAGTCCTGGATTAGGGGGTATCCGGACAGCTGGACTATATACTTTGGCCGGACTATTGGACAGTGAAGATACAAGACTCAAGACTTTGTCCCGTGTCCGGAGGGGACTCTCCTTTGCGTGGAATACAAGATTGGCGATCCGGATATTAGATTTCCTTATTTGTAATTGACTCTGTGTAAACCCTAGCCCACTCCGGTGTCTATATAAACCGGAGGGTTTGGTCTGTATAGGGACAATCATAATCATCATAGGCTAGCTTCTAGGGTTTAGCCTCTATGATCTCGTGGTAGATCAACTCTTGTAATACTCATATCATCAAGATCAATCAAGCAGGAAGTAGGGTTTTACCTCCATCGAGAGGCCCCGAACTTGGGTAAAACATTGTGTCCCTTGCCTCCCGTTACCATTAGCCTTATACGCACAGATCGGAACCCCCTACTAGAGATCCGCCGGTTTTGACACCGACAGCAGGGAAGGGGCCGACTGGCTCCGGCGAGCTTCGGCCGAGTCAAGGCCATCTATGGGACCGGGGCGGCACGGCGGATCCATCCAGAGGAGCAGGCGACGCCGCGGAGCAGCAGGTTGGCGGTGACAGGCGGCGCCAGGAGGAGTATAGGGAGGCGCGAGAAGTGGTGGAGCTCGGCGAAACAGGGCTCCCTGGCAATGGGCAAGTGGTTGGGGCGGCTGAGTGGAAGGAGGGGAAGTCGGTGGACGTGGTAAGAGGATGAGAGGAGCACCGTGGTGGCCGGACCCAAGCCGAGGCCGAGGCGGACATGGAGGATGACGGTGAACAACGGCAAGATGAGGTGACCCCAGTTGACTAGAGAGGTGTGGGAGGGATGAGTGAGGTGCGGAGGACCTCGGGGGAGCTTAAATAGGCACGGGGGAGAGCTCTAGAGCATCACGGGCGAGCCCACGCCAAGCTCTAATGGAGGACAGTGGCTGGGCATGGCCCGAGCATGGCTCTAGCGACTCATTTATGGCGCAACAGGAGGGGGGCCGAGCACGGGGTGATGACGTCGATCACGGGGAAGCTCCAGGACATGGTTTGACGTCGAGATGACGAGGGAGATGACAGGAATAGGGGCGAGCACGCAATTTGCATGACATCAGTGTGATCACCACACTCACTGGAGCAAACTGCAGGTTTTGGTCAGGCCGACCATGTCTACTAGATTGGCCCTTGTGCCCTTAGTCTAACTAAGGAAATAATGTGGTCTAGGGGCAAAGAAGTGATTCACACCTAGCTCCAAAAGATTGCAACAGAAAGGTGTTTGTCACTTGTTGTGGCTCACGTGTGGAGTTAGAATCTGATCTTTTTCACAGCTTGATGAAGCACTAAGGTGATCCTGATTACCAAAAACTAGCTTAAGAGGATGAGTTTAGAGAGGGGTTGCTGTAGAAAGTGCCATAATGGCCAGGTTTAAATATTTGGATGATGCACTCACATACATGATTGGATTGAGCTGAATTTGAGCATGGCCTAATGATTTGAAGATATGAAGATGCTCAAAAAGGTTTCAGGCCATTTGGATGAACCAAAGTGGCACTTGCTTCACAAAGCTTCAATCTGATCAGAAACTTGGAAAATTCCACAGGGCAAATGGTGTAATGGATAGATCCACAACTTGGTGGAGGGAGTTTATATGGATAATAGAATGTCCTGGTAAATTGGCAGCTTCAATGAAGCAATATAAATAAAAGTTGCTTCACAAACTAAAAATCTGACCAGAAACTAAGAATTGAAGATGAGCTCACATGGAGGCATGACATGAGCTCAAATTTGGTGGAGGGCTATGATATGAAGATTGTTGGAGATATTCCCTAGAGGCAATCATGTATGATGATATTTCCTATGTGTTTATGAATAAAGATAGTCCTTGGACATTATCAATGATGTGTATCAGCAAGTACATGACTTGTTTGTGGGACTATGCATTGTATGATGACTGTCCTAAAAGGTCTCTAGTCGAAAGGGCTGTGTGGACGCGCAGCCGACTAGACTAGCATATGACACGGTCGATGGCTTGGTCTCACTAGCCATGGAGCATTGGATGCTAACCGCATAATATGGACTTGGAAAGGTCTAGTCGGATTCGACGGCGTCGGATCCGAGTCGAGATAAGGTCCGAGTCGGACAGACCCAACTATGGGACGCAGCGATATGTCATCTGTGAGTCTCTAGTACAACATACGTTCTATGTCCTAAGACCTGAGCTGACGCATGTACTCGGGATGGTGACAGACTTGCTTTGGGCCGACCAAATGCTACTCTGTGACTGGGTAGTTACAAAGGTAGGTTTCGGGCTTGTCCAGACCCATGCTGCGAGACGTGGTCGAGCAAGATGGGATTTGCCCCTCCGATTAGGAGAGATATACTCTGGGCCCCTCGTGTGATCTGACCAGGATAAGCATGGCCATGCGATAGGGATTATGAGATAATCCGGTTTGTGGTCGGTATCACTGGAACGAGAAAGAGGTCGGGCTAGCACAAGGGTGACAGTCTCTCCTTGAGCCCGACAACATATATCGTGAGGCAAAGGGGACAGAAGTGTGACATGTTGTACAGGTTCGCCTAACCAGCTTCATAGTCTGCTTGGTGGCCGGCACGCCTTGCTAGAAGCCGCTACCAACCGTGCAGGTCGGAGGTGATCTGAACTGTGACCAGGCCGACTTGAACCTAAGGGGTCGTGCGCTTAAGGGAAGGAACCTACGAGGTCGGTTCGTAGGACACTGGTCGGATGTGATCCGAACTGGACTAGGAACATGACCGAGTAGACTTTGGGCTCTAGGGTCCGTGCGAGGCCCAAGTGTTGAGCCTACGACGGACGCCTATATAAAGTGGAGGTGCAACACACTCATGGAGTTGATCGCCTCGGTGCTGCGACTAGGGTTTGCATGTGTTGCGAATAGCCACCTCCATTTGCCCCCGACTGTGTGATCAGACCTAGCAGTCCATCGCACGGTGTTCCTCCTGCACGTGCGGATACCATTAGAGGCGGTGCACTTGCGCCGCTCCGGCAATCTTGTACGTGGGATCAGACGACCGGCTGTTTGAGGGATATCGGACGAGGAGGAGACGATCCACGCGGACGCGCTGCCCCAACTCTTCTGCCGCTGCACGGCACTGCGCGTCTAGTGGTAACAATTTGTGATCCATCTCCCGTAGCATGTTCTTGGTTGTTCTGCGTGTAGGAAACTTTAATTTGCAGTCGATGCACCCTATCGTAGCACCCAATAGTGGTATGAGAGCCTCTGCTATAGGATTTGGATTCAGATCGTATGCATATTAGATATTTGGAGGCAGCAGATGAGATCTGTTGTCCTTGATTAGATCGGCTATGTGCACGGTTGATGAGATCAATTGCACATGGGGATTGAAGAGGTTATGTTTTTTGATGATCGGAATCGATGAGGTCGTGACACAACCTACCCCTACCGGTCGGTATCCGCCATCGGGGTTAACGGTGAAACGTAAATCCGAATTGGATTCGCGATGATCGATAAGATCGGTCAGATCAGAGAATTCGGCGTGATCGGAGTTCAGATGTGATCTGTGATTTCTGAAAACATCGGGCGTTTCCCGCACCCGCGAGAGGCGCTGCCCCTTCGAACCTCGCCCGCTAACCGGCTAGCGGGACCGCCATGTGCGTAGCGCCGTGTATTTCGTACCCGACACACAAACTGGTAGAATGCAATTCTATGCATAACTTTATTTTGCAGGGTTTGATGTGAATAGTATGGCTCATGTGTATGTGATGCATGTGTGTAATTTATACATGGCATGCGTGTCATGTTTGTCAGCCGGCAGGAGCCAAAGTGCTATCATTATATTGTATAACAACCTGCGTGTCGACTTGTGACTCTATGTAAAATTCATTACTAGTTGTAGTAGTTGGATAACAGAGATCAGGTTAGTGGCTTGGCGTCCCGGCGTGACAAACAACATGGAGTTCCTAGATGGTCATCGGAGTCGGAGCCGACCTGGAAGAACATCCATGAAGGAGCCATACTATTTCACAATATATGTTTATATGTGATTGTTATGCTTCTTTGTTTCTATGCATGTTAGAATGGTAGAATGATCCCTCATGAATATCAAGCAAATGCCATCCCCGATGTTGCACCTTCGCACGTCAAGTACGTCTAGTTGTGGGCTCATCAGATTGGGGTGCTGCTGGGTGTCCTTTAACTGAAGGGTTCGTGTCGGACACGGACATGCACTGCATCAGGTTAACTTGACAAGGCTATCAAAACGGTTTTGGGCCTTGTGGCAAAGAAGGTTGGGAGCCGGGGTATGAGATACCTTCCCGACCGACAGGAGTCGTATAGAGATACGATTAGCAAGGAGTTGCTTACCTGATAGGTATGTTGGCTAGCAGTGATGCTAAAGCTCATTAGTCGCATGTGCTAGTCGGATCCTGAATCACTGAGAGTTTGCGGAGGGATGCTGACTTCAGTGGGAGTATTTCTGTTTAGGTTAGAATTACTCTACATAAACACATTGCTTAGTGATTGCATATTTTCTGTTGTAGATCAACGGCACCACCTGCTCAACCCAACTTTGCACTGAAATCAATTCTGGAAAAGGATAAACTGAATGGAACAAACTTTACCACCTGGTATAGAAATCTGAGAATTGTTCTCAAGCACGATAAAAAGGAACATGTTCTAGAGGATCCACTTCCAGAGGAGCCTGCCTATAATGCTAATGCCACAACTAAGAATGCCTACCAGAAACTCATTGACGAATCAACGGAGATCAGCTGTCTAATGCTGGCTTGTATGGAGCCCGATTTGCAACATCATTTCAAAAATGTTGAGGCGTAAAATATGATCGAAAGTCTCAAGAGCATGTTTCAGACACAGGCTAGGACCGAAAGGTTCAACGTCTGGCGATCCTTGATGGATTGCAAGCTGAAGGAAGGTGATCCACTGAGCCCACATGTGATCAAGATGATCGGATATGTGCAAGCTTTGGATCGTTTGGGCTTCCCGCTCTTGGATGAGCTGGCTACTAATGCTTTTCTGGGTTCTCTTCCGCCCAGCTATGGGACATTCATCTCGAACTATCATATGCATGGCATGGATAAGAAGCTCACTGAATTGCATGGGATGCTCAAGGTGGCAGAGCAGGATATTAAGAAAGGAACGCATCAAGTGTTGATGGTGCAGAAATCGGCTAAGTTCAAGAAGAGTTGGTCCAAGAAAAAGGCTAAGGCAAAGGGCACGGAGACGGTAACCTCTGCCACTGCGCCGAAGTCTGGACCGGACTCGAAGACCGTTTGCTATCACTGCAAGGAGACCGTTCACTGGAAGAGAAACTGTAGCAAGTGGCTTGCAGAGCATGGCAAGAAGGCCGGGAATGCTACTTCAGGCAAAGGTACACCTGTTGCATATGTTATAGACATTTACCTTGCTGACATACCTAGTAGCTCTTGGGTATTTGATACCGGATCGGTTGTTCATATTTGCAACTCGATGCAGGGGCTGGTAAGAACTAGGCGTGTGGCACAAGGGGAGATTGACATCAGGGTCGGCAACAAAGCAAGAGTTCCTGCGTTGGAGGTCAGCACGATGCAGCTCCAGCTTCCTTCCGGATTCATTACGGAATTGAATAATTGTTATTACATTCCTACACTTAGTCGGAACATTATTTCTGCCTCATGTTCGACGAGTCAAGGTTATGAATTCAATTTAAAGGACAATGGTTGTTTGATATTTTTGAATGGTATGTTCCACGGCTATGCACCCATTGTTGATGGGCTATTTATATTGAATCTAGAACAGGAACCGGTCTATAACATGAATGTCAAGAGGCATAAGCCTAATGAGATAAATCCGACATACTTATGGCATTGCCGGCTTGGACACATTAGTCTGAAATGCATGAAGAAGCTCCATGATGATGGGCTCCTAACTTCGTTCGACTTTGAGTCGTTCGAGACATGTGAATCATGCTTGCTCGGCAAGATGACTAAGTCTCCTTTCGCAAAGAGTTGTGAGAGGGCGTCCGAGCTCTTGGAGCTTATATACAGTGATGTGTGTGGTCCAATGAGCACAACTGCCAGAGGTGGCTATCAGTACTTCGTGACTTTTACCGACGACTTGAGTAGATATGGATATATCTATTTGGTGAGGCACAAGTCGGAAACTTTTGAAAAGTTCAAAGAGTTTCAGAACGAGGTTGAGAATCAGCTCGGCAAGACTATAAAGCTTCTGCGGTCTGATCGTGGAGGTGAGTACATGAGCCAGGAGTTTGATGATCATCTGAAAAGCTGAGGTATAGTACCTCAGCTCACACCTCTGGGTACGCCACAAAGAAACGACGTGTCAGAAAGGAGGAATAGGGCCTTATTGTACATGGTCCGGTCAATGATGAGCAAATCGGATTTACCCTTGTCATTTTGGGGATACGCTCTAGAAACCGCAGCTTTCACACTTAACAGGGTACCATCAAAATCCGTAGACAAGACACCACATGAGATGTGGACCGGGAAGAGTCCCAGTTTGTCTTTTCTAAAGATTTGGGGTTGTGATGCATTTGTCAAGCGACTTATGTCAGACAAGCTTACACCCAAGTCGGATAAATGCATATTCGTGGGATATCCGAGGGAAACCTTGGGATATAGCTTCTACAACCGGGAGGAGAACAAAGTGTTTGTTGCTCGGAACGGGGTTTTCCTTGAGAAAGAGTTTCTCAGTCGAGAGGCCAGTGGGAGGACGGTTCGACTCGAAGAAATTCGAGGACCACTCGGGGACGGCTCGGCTGGCGATGAGATCATACTAGAGTCAGTCAGGGAACCTATAGTGGAAGCGGCACCGGAACCATGGAGGTCGGAAACATTGCACAGAGTGCGTGATGTATTGTTGCTAGAAAGCGATGAGCCGGCCATGTATGCGGAAGCGATGGTGAACCCAGATTCCGAGGCATGGCTGGAGGCCATGAGATCCAAGTTAAAGTCCATGGATGAGAATCAAGTCTGGGACTTGGTTGATCCGCCACCTGGCGTAACTACCATTGGTTGCAAATGGGTCTTTAAGAAGAAAACCAATGTGGATGGAAATGGTCTGATCCACAAAGCTCGGCTTGTCGCTAAAGGTTATGGACAAGTTCAAGGAATTGACTACGACGAGACTTACTCGCCGGTAGCGATGCTGAAATCGGTGAGGATCATACTAGCTATAGCTGCATATTTCGATTACGAGATATGGCAGATGGATGTCAAAACGGCTTTCCTTCACGGGAATTTAACCGAGGACGTGTATATGATATAGCCTGAGGGTTTTTTCGATCCGACTAGCACTAGTAAGGTATGCAAGCTCAAGAGATCCATTTATGGGTTGAAGCAAGCATCTTGGAGTTGGAACATTCGTTTTGATGAGGTCGTCACTGGTCTCGGTTTCATCAAAAGCGAAGAGGACTCTTGTTTATACAAGAAGTTAAGTGGGAGCTCGATAGTGTTTTTGATCTTGTATGTGGATGACATATTACTGATCGGAAATGATGTTTCGATGCTAAACTCAGTCAAGGAGTCATTGAATGGCAAGTTTTCGATGAAACACCTTGGTGAGGCAGTGTATATTTTAGGCATTAAGATCTATAGAGATAGACCGAGGAGGCTGCTCGGCTTAAGCCAGAGCACGTGCATAGATAAAGTGTTGAAGCGGTTCAACATGAGTGAGATGAAGAAAGGGTTCTTGCCACTCTCACATGGCATAAGGCTAAGTGAGACTCAGAGTCCTTCGACATCTGATGAGCGAAGCAGGATGAGTAGGATTCCGTATGCCTCGGCAACTGGATCCATCATGTATGCCATGATATGTACAAGGCCTGATGTTGCTTTTGCAATAAGCCTAACAAGCAGATACCAGGCCAACCCAGGTGAGAGTCACTGGGCAGCGGTAAAGACTATTTTTAAGTACCTAAAAAGGACCAAACAGATGTTCCTAGTTTATGAAGGTGAGGAAGAGCTCGTCGTAAGGAGTTACGCCGATGCTAGTTTCCAAACCGACAGAGATGATTGTCGATCACAGTCCGGATTCGTGTACGTCCTGAACGAAGGAGCAGTGCACTAGATGAGTTCAAAGCAGGATACGGTGGCCGATTCTACCACAGAAGCCGAATACATTGCGGCTTGTGAAGCTGCAAAGGAAGGTGTTTGGATCCGGCATTTTCTGGATGATCTTGGTATTTTCCCAGCCTCGGTGAAACCATTGGACCTTTATTGTGATAATTCTGGTGCCATCGCACAAGCCAAAGAGCCGAGGAATCACCACAAGGTCAGACACATAGACTGGAAATATCACCTAGTACGAAAGATCGTAAAGAATGGTGATGTAGAGTTATGCAAGATTCACACGGATGCAAATGTTGCAAATCCGTTGACTAAGCCGCTTCCACAACCCAAGCATGAGGGGCACGTTAGAGCTATGGGCATTTGATGTCTATTTGATTGACTCTAGTGCAAGTGGGAGACTGTTGGAGATATGCCCTAGAGGCAACCATGTATGATGATATTTCCTATGTGTTTATGAATAAAGATAGTCCTTGGACATTATCAATGATGTGTATCAGCAAGTACGTGACTTGTTTGTGGGACTATGCACTGTATGATGACTGTCCTAAAAGGTCCCTAGTCGAAAAGCCTGTGTGGACGCGCAGCCGACTAGACTAGCATATGACACGGTCGATGGCTTGGTCTCACTAGCCATGGAGCATTGGATGCTAACCAGATAATATGGACTTGGAAAGGTCTGGTCGGATTCGACGGCGTCGGATCCAAGTCGAGATAAGGTCTGAGTCGAACAGACCCAACTATGAGACGCAGCGATATGCCATCTGTGAGTCTCTAGTACAACATACATTCTATGTCCTAAGACCTGAGCTGACGCATGTACTCGGGATGGTGACAGACTTGCTTTGGGCCAACCAAACACTACTCCGTGACTAGGTAGTTACAAAGGTAGGTTTCGGGCTTGTCCAGACCCATGCTGCGAGACGTGGTCGAGCAAGATGGGATTTGCCCCTCCGATCAGGAGAGATATACTCTGGGCCCCTTGTGTGACCTGACCAGGATAAGCATGGCCATGCGACAGGGATTATGAGATAATCCGGTTTGTGGTCGGTATCACTGGAACGAGAAAGAGGTCGGGCTAGCACAAGGATGACAGTCTCGCCTTGAGCCCGACAACATATATCATGAGGCAAAGGGAACAGAAGTGTGACACGTTGTACAGGTTCGCCTAACCAGCTTCATAGTCTACTTGGTAGTCGGCACGCCTTGCTAGAGGCCGCTACCAACCGTGCAGGTCGGAGGTGATCTGAACTGTGACCAAGCCGACTTGAACCTAAGGGGTCGCGCGCTTAAGGGAAGGAACCTACGAGGTCGGTTCATAGGACACTGGTCGGATGTGATCTGAACTGGACTAGGAACGCGACCGAGTAGACTTTGGGCTTTAGGGTCCGTGCGAGGCCCAAGTGTTGAGCCTACGATAGACGCCTATATAAAGTGGAGGTGTGGCACACTCATGGAGTTGATCGCCTCGGCGCTGCGACTAGGGTTTGCATGCGTTGCGAATAGCCACCTCCATTCGCCCCCAACTGTGTGATCGGACCTAGCAGTCCGTCGCACGGTGTTCCTCCTGCACGTGCGGATACCGTTAGAAGCGGTGCACTTGCGCCGCGACGGCGAACTTGTATGTGGGATCGGACGATCGGCTGTTCGAGGGAGATCGGACGAGGAGGAGACGATCCATGCGGACGCGCTGCCCCAACTCTTCTTCCGCTGCACGGCACTGCGCCTCTAGTGGTAACAATCCGTGATCCATCTCCCGTAGCATTTTTCTTGGTTTTTCTACACGTAGGAAACTTTAATTTTAATCGACGCACCCTATCGTAGAACCCAACAAAGATATGAAGGGCCATGCAAAATTTCAACTCATTTGGATATTCCTAGCTTGTACCTCCTTCACAAAGCTTTTTACTGGACAGTAACTTTGGAAAATCATCAATAAATAATTACTAGGCAAATGAGGTTGCATTTTGGCATGTAGCAAGGATATGGATAGTAAAATATTTCCAAGGAGTTTGATGTCAATTGGGCAAAGGAAAATAGCACTTGCTTCACAATGTGCCAGTTAGGGCAGAATAGGAAATGAATTATTTGAGGATTATTTTTTAACATGGCAACAAAAAGTTTTGCCATATTTGATGAAGATATGACCCAAAAAATTTATGAGAATTATTTGGGAATTTGAGGAGTGAGGGAAATACAGGTTGCTTCACAACCTATGGCAAATTGAGTTATTCCTTTAATAGAAAATGAATATTCCCAATAAAAAGAATATTGGGATTTGGTCCAAGGTGGAAATGGAAAGGTCTAGGGAAGGGTTTGGGTATGACAAGCCACTCTGGAAAGAAAGAAGAGGTCATCTGCTTCAGTTTCCAACCACATGGCCACAGAAAAAGAAAACTCGCGCAAAAACCTCAGGAAAACAAAAGTAAAAATGGGCAAAAAATCAGGCTGTTACAGTGGGCGCAAGGCGGAGCATGGACGTTGGCAGCGAGCGCATATGTCCATCATCAAAAGTGAGCTCCTCGAGCTGATCTAGGGCGGGGGATTGGAACTAGTCGTCAAGCTTGGCTCGGTCCATACCATGGAAACGGAACTTGCCCATGCTAAGGCCTCTGGTTGGGCCAGGGTGACAGCCGAGGATCTTGGAGAACGCATCCAAGCTTTTGCGATAGCCATGATAGAGCTCGTGGGTGTCGATGATGTCGAGAGGGGTGGAGTTCCATAGGAGGTGCCACCACAGGGAAAGGACGGTTGTATGTGCCCCATATTTGATTGGGAGGAGGGAGATGATGACTGTCAACATATCATCGGGTAGGCTATTGATGTAGTCTAGGCCTGCTGCAGTCACTTGCGGTTCTTTCTCGACCCGCCTCCACTTGTTGGCAGCCCTGTTCTCCACCTCTGGATTCTCCTTGTCGACGACACTTTCTGATAGAAGTGGGAGTACAGGGAATGTTTAGTTAAAACAAGGAATAGAAAAGTGTATTGGTAACTAGAAGTTACTAGGTAGGAATAGAGTAAGAAAATGGAATAACAATTGGTTGCCTAAATACTACACAATTCATTTGATATTGCTGGGTAAGTCAACATGCAGATACTTGAAAAGAACACTTACTTCGAACAAAGTCTGGACGGATGATATCGTTGGGGAAGTTAGAATATATCTCATGACCAGGCTCTTTTATATGCAGTGCATTTTTAGTGCTAGCTTTCAGTACATAAAACTTAGGAATTTCTTTCCAAAGGCCAGTGCCAAAATAGGAGTCACCATGTTCATCAAGTCTTACAGTAGCAATGATTGTAAATCCATGGTTTATGTTCAGTATGACATCCCTATAGTCTTGATTTATGTAAAGGGAAAGATTGTGTACTACAGATTTAGTTGCATAGCAAGGGACACGCTGCAAAAAATGGTAGGATTGTTAAAGAAAATATGGTAACATGCAAATGTGGGCCCAAATTGAAAGAACTGTACAACAGTTGAAATCGAAGAAAAAAAATCTATAATTAAACAGATAGGGTAAACATGATGTCATGGAAATATGAGAGTAATCGAAAGAACAATACATCATTAATTTTCCTAATATAGAAAGAAGAGGAAAAAAGTCCCCTTTGACGTATATGGTGCATGTGGCACCTTTTATCCAAATGTAGGAATATTTAGTATATGTTCAGGAAAGTAGGCCATGCCAACCGATTTAGGGTGACACTGAACATACCGCGCGCATCCTCAATTCATCTAGTACGGTGAGATGGAACTCCATGGATGTCTGGCGGAGGCTGCAAAGTCCTGATGTGTCTGCGCACTGTACACTCTATGAATGAAAGAAAACCCTCAAATCAGCTCGAATAAAAATGAATTCACGGTGATTTCGGCCTGGTGATTAAAGGAGGCAGATGAACTGGGATAAGAGATGAGATAATATATCATTAAATTAGTTACCTTTTTGTCCATGAGGAAAAACCCTTAGTACGGCGGATTCCCCAACCGGGAGGATCTGGGTTGACCGCGAGCAGTGTCAAGAAAGTCGATGGCGATAGGCGGCGGCAAGCAGAAGTGGCGAAGTGCGGTGGGGTTTGCCGGAAGCCTGGCGGCGGCGGCAGGCGTCAAGCTAAGTGGTTGCCGCTGCAATAGGTGGTGCCAGGCATAGACATGGAGGAGCTTGTGCAGGTATGAATAGGGACCGGAGGGGGTGGCGGGCGGGGTGAGGGTTTTATTTTTTATTTTTTGAATTGGGTGGTGAGGGTTTTCTGTCCCACAAAGAGTTCCGGAGGCAACGATTTGCTAGTGACAATCGTGTGTGATTGACGTAACAGGCAAAATGAAAGTCATTGCACACGATTCCAATTTTGGGAACTGTGTGTGATTGACGTACTACCTCCGTCCTGGTTTATTGGTCATGTTTGTAATGTGAACCAAATTTTGACCAAATGTTTATGCATGTCACCAAAAATTATATCATTGAACACTATGTTGAAATACATAGTCAACAATATATTTTTTGCCGACCTGCACTAACATTTTGTCAATTAAGTCTTTGGTCAAAATTAAACACAAATTACAAAGGGGACCAATAAACCAGGATGGAGGTAGATTCGATCAGCCGAACTAATTGCATTCATATCACACATTTAGACATAAGTAAACATAGATTAAACATACTCAGACATAGATAATAATCGTACAAAAGCATAGTTCAACCGTCATTAAGCATACTCAAGCGTACATAGTTTGATCCCAAATCTCATCTCATCTGCCGGCACGATCCCGAAGTTTCTCCAGGTACTCGGCATATGCGGCATGCGCCACCCTGCGAGAATACTTCTGCTTGAAGGAGCTAACGGCTCGTCCTCTTGCATGCTAGAACACTTTCATACACGTCCCGAAGCTTTTGGTACTGAAATGGGCATCGATAGCCGCCATCCCATGTCCTAATACGCCTGTTATGCATTCCCGCATAAAGCTCCCTCGGGATTTGCCTCTTGTACCTCCTTTGGCCATCTTCATCATCGTTGTCCACATCGTCAGACATCACCTATACAAATAGTAAAAAAATGTGGCGTCAAATTAATGTTTACAAACTAATCTCTAGCGAACATTTGGCAGTTGCCAAAATTTGGCGTCAAATCAATGTTTACATGCCGTGAAGTAGGATTAGGAATTTATGGCTATTTTTTTATACATATCCATAGATTATGGTTTGATTTTGAAGCATAGTCGTCTATGTCACGCCCAATATGCGACCCTATCCTAAGGAACTCATAGGTACCACCAAGGATAGAAGCGCATATTAGAGACACTGTTGCAAGGTGGATATCATTACATTGTAGCATTACATAATAGTTGGGGATACATACAAAAGGCATACAATGCCACATGAATACAACAACATCATACATAAGAGCAACATCCGACTACAGATGAAACACAAACAGCAACTCAAACGACATCACCCTGCTAGCCCAGGCTGCCAACCAGGAACCTAACCCCTGAACGAAGAAGAAGTAGAAGAAGAACTCCAAAACAAGCAAACATCACTCTCACGTCATGATCATCACAACCTGTACCTATAACTGTTGTTGTAGTAATCTGTGAGCCACGAGGACTTAGCAATCCCATTACCATTGGTATCAAGGCTAGCAAAGCTTAATGGGTATGGAAAGGATAAGTGGTGAGGTTGCAGCAAGCGACTAAGCATTGTATGGTGGCTACCTTACGAGTACAAGAATAAGATGAGAAGCTACACAAACGGTCGCAAACTAGAAATAATCACTAAGTGATCCTGGACTACTTACGTTCAAACATAACCCCACCGTGTTCTCTTCTCGAACTCACCTGAAAAGAGACCATCATGGTTACACACGCGGTTGGTGTATTTTAATTCAAATCTGGTGTCAGGTTTTCTACAACCGGATATTAACAAATTCCCATCTGCCACATAACCGCGGGCACGGCACTCAAAAGTTTAAGCACTGCCGGGGTGTCCCAACTTAGCCCATTATAAGCTTACGATCCGCGGAGACAATCCTCCATCACGGGACTTCCGATCAAACTCGGGATCCCGGTGCACAAGACATTTTGACAATGGTAAAACAAGTCCAGCAAGACCGCGTGTCGACACCCTGATAGTGGCCACGTGTATCTCATCTTAGGCCACGTCCGGATGAGCACTACGTACAACAACCGAAAACCCCGGAAGAAGGGGTGGCACCGCAAGTGGCTCTATTTGGGACCAACACCATCAGCGCTGGCCCCGACCTGTAGGTAGAATATCCTCGGGTTCGCGACGCCCTATGCCAATTAATTATTAGGTTCAAGTATTATTATGGCAAATATTAAAACCAATGTTGGGCCTTGCTGGAAGAGTTAATTCAAAGCGTCGAGAGGGTCCCATACCCCTCATCGTGTTAGGGACGCAAAATCAAGGAACATAAAGCCGGTATGACGGAAACTAGGGCGGCAATGGAACAAAACACCAGGCATAAGGCTGAGCCTTCCACCCTTTACCAAGTATATATGTGCACTAATTAAATAAGAGATATTGTGATATCCCAAGAATACCCATGAAATCCATGTCCCAGCATGGAACAACCTGCAACTACACCTGCAACTAGCAACGCTATAAGAAGGGCTGAGCAAAGCAGTAACATAGCCAAACCACGATTTGCTAGGAAGGGTGAAAGAGGTTAGGGGTTTTCATGGCAATTTGAGAGGCTTGATAAACAAGTGGTAGGTAGCGCGACAAAGCGATAGCATCGAGACAACTAGCATAGCAAACATAGATGTGAGATCCAAGGTGACAGTCATCATTCCTGAAATCCCACTAGGAAGAAGAACGTGTCCATGAAGAAGACGAACGGGTGTAGACGAACCAAGCGTAGTTGAACGAATCCTCACGATCGCAACGAAATAGGAACTATCGAGAAGAAGCACAACCAGAAAGAAGCAAACAACAAGGTAAACACACAACACATAAACATGACATGATGCTCAACCAAGTAAGATGCATGATAAGGCTATATGATGCTACTCATGGCAAGGGATGATGCAAACAAGAACACCACATCGAAGCAACTTTAAATGAGGCCGGAAATAACATATAACAAGTTCGGAAAGTCCTCATATGCAAATTTAAAAATTGGTCCAGATCTGAATAAACCTTACTTTCAAGTATTTAAACCACAAGTTAAGATGCACCATGATGATCTACACGAAATTCTAGTGAAGTTACATATGAAGTTCATTTAATTCGGAGCTACGGCCTAGAAGATATGAGCAAAACAAGTTAAACATGGCATTGATGCAAAATGCATACAAACATCAAGCAAACACACTCAAAACAAGGATTCAACATGACATGATGAAACTACATACAATTCTAAGCAAGTTTCATATAGAGCATGCTCAAAACAGAGCAACGGTGCAACGCATACACTCCAAACAAGATATAACAATCTCCCCAAAACAACAACTAGATACTTTGCAACCATCAAAACAACATGCTACAGGAATCATAGGAGCACAAACTTGACATTCACTTCATGTACAGATAACTTACTTCAAATATCCGTAAGGTTCGGGTTCATAGGCATCAAAATTAAACCAATATGATCAATGCAAAATGCAACTTTTTAACACAGGAGCATATACATGAGCAAAGTTAATATGATGGCCTATTGGAGGCATGAAACAAAGATGCTACAGCAACTATACATGGCAACCAACGACATGGCATCCAATTACACATAATAAAGAGCAAATAACATCACGGCATCATATGCATATGGCTCATGGATTAGTGGGAACCAACATGACAAGATTGAATGTTGAAACAGTTTCAGCAAGTGTAAAACAGCAACATTATGATAGCATGTTTGCAAGCATAGAACAGAGGCATATGATACCCAAAATTATCAAACATGGCATTTTAACAGATTAATCATAATATACTTCAAAACAGGTAATTGGAGCATCTCCAAAAGAGGCATAGAATAATTACTATCAAGCTCACAACATGGCATCATGAAGTTAACAGAAAACTGGAACATCATATAGGAATGTTCATGGCAATGAAAACATATTCTACAGGACATATATATGGAAACACATGGCATGGTATGATAAAGCATAACATGGACAACAAAACATGTCAACTAAGCATCTCCAGATTATGCATGGATTAATTGGTAGCATCAAGCAAACCTAGCAACATGATATGACAAATTCAAACTTGACAGATTACTAACAACAAGTAGCCCACTTCACAAGCTTGTTGCACTCACCATGGGGCATATCAAAATACATGGATTGCACCCTAGTAAAGATGGCTTTATTATTCACATAATACATGTAGACATGATGCTCAAAAGAAAATCACACAAAAAGATATACAAAAGACAAATAGGCAAGTTACAGCAGTTTTCAGCAGTTAACAACAACATGCACTTTTGCAACAGAGATTAACATATCAAGATGCACCCTAACATGAATGCATACATGATGCATACATGATGTTAACAATCAGCAGATTTCAGCAGTTTATATCAATTAGCAGTTTTCCAACGAATATTAAGACATCAAGATGAACAGTAACATGCATGAAAATGACACTAGCATGAAGAGCACTCAGAGACGAACATTTTGATATATCATATGCGCAAGACGGAGCTATATGCATGGAGATATGGCATGTCAAAGGGGTGCACATAACATAGGAATTTCGGGACTTGGAGAGAAAACGACCTCGAGGGGGAAAAGTCAACGGCGGCGGATCTCGCCAGAGTCTCAGCAGAGATGACCGGAGGAGGTTGTGGACGGCAGGGAAGGACGGATCCGGTCATCTCCCTACCGGACCCGGCCGGAGGGTCCTGCGGTGGCGACGTGGACGACGGGATCCGGGCAGCTGGGGCTCACCGGAGATCCATGGCGGCAGCGACGCGGATCCATGGTGAGCAGAGGTCGCGATGGCTCGGGCGACAGGGGCGAGGCGTTGGGCGCTCGACGGCGGCGGCGCGACGCTGAGGGGCGTCGCGAGGCACTCGGCGGCGAACGAGAGGTCGGGCTCGCGCGGCACGGGGTCGCCAGTGGAGAAACTCTGGTGGCGGGGCGGAGGAGCTGAGCGGCGGGCGGCTCGGGCGGAGCGGCGGGCGGCTCGGGCGGAGCGGCGGCGGCGAT
>NC_041389.1:221792546-221794782 GCF_002162155.2 Triticum dicoccoides | reverse complement strand
CGGGCCGGCCGTGGGCTCGCGGGCTCGCGCAGCTGCCGGGGAGCCAGCGAGGTGGAGCAGCTACACATAGCATGATGCCACTGGCTGGGAGCGGCGGCTCTGCTGAGGTGGCGCCTCGTGATTGGTCCGGGTGACGTGGAGGCTGGACATGTCCGGCACTGATGGATGTGTCCGGCGGCGCGAGGATGAAGAAGACTAGGGTTTGCACCGCGAATTTCGGGGGGAGGGACTCATTTATAGGCAGAGGGAGCTAGGAGAGTCCAAATGAGGTGCGGTTTTCGCCCACACGATCGTGGTCCAACGACGGAGAGCATGGAGGGGATTTAGATGGGCTAGTGGGCTGTTAAGAAGGGGTGCTAGGCTGCAAAGAGAAGGGGGTTTCGCGGTTACATGGTTAATCGTTGGGGCATCAAACGACCTCCAAATGGAACAAAATTTGACAGGCGGTCTACCGGTGATACACCAAGGCCACTCGGCAAATCTTGGCCCATTCCGAGAATGTTTTTCTCCCGCTCATGAAACAAGGTCTGAGAGGGGCGACGGGTGCATGTGGGAGTGTCGGATGACGATGGACAACGGATAAAGAGACGAGATGCAAGTTTTGAAAAACATGATGATGCAAAGCACATGATGACATGTCAAGATGCAACACGCAAGCGAATGACATGGCAACAACAACGAATGACTGGAAGACACCTGGCGCGTTGGATTCAGGGCGTTACAACTCTCCTCCACTATCAGGAGATCTCGTCCCGAGATCTTAGAAACGAGACGAAAGAGAAGAGGATGAGGTGAAACAAGAACATAAGAGAGAAGATGAACAAAGTCCGAGAGCGTTCGGGTAGAAAAGAGGAATGACGAGTATGACGAGCATCAAAAGCTCGAGGAACAAGATAGACTCTGAAACCACTCCAGTTAGAATAAGGTAGAAAAGGAATAAGAATGAAAGAATTCCGGCAGCACTCCGGCTGAAAATGGAAGGAATGGAACATGAACTTCAAAACATGGAATGACACTTGATGAGATGAACACGCAATGCCTTCGGGAGAATTGAAATAGTGGAATGAAAAGAATGGATAAGAGAACAACAACTTCCACCACGACTGAATTAGATAGCATCCTTAGAAGGGAGGATTAAACGGAGTTGTTGAGAAATCAACAACAAAAGAATAAGCTTGTTGTGGACTTATGGAACAACATCTCAAAACTTGAGGTGAAATTATGCCACAACCAAATGCTTGAATATCTGAGAAGAACGAAGAAATGTAAAACTCCACTTCAAAAGAATACGGAGAATTAATTGCACTTTGAGATGCAAGAAGAATGATAATACTTGAGCTCCATCAACAAGAATCTTGATGAACTCTTAAAGAATGAATTTAATCATGAAGAACCACCATGAAGAACTCTGGTAAACAAAAGGATTAAAGAAACGAAGGTTGCAAAGAACAAGATAAAGCATTCGCTAATTTAGATGGAGGTCCCAACGAAATGGCCGAGGAAATTTGAACGAACCACCGTAAGAATTTAGAAATGAATGATGAAAGAGAATGAACCACCGGGAAGAATTAGAGGAACAAATATGCTTGAGGGGATTTAGATACAAAAGAACAAAGAGATAACGAGCTAATTAAGGAAATATTTGTTAGATTTAGAGAAACTCTTCTTCGATCTTAGAATGACGACAAGAAACACCACTAAAATTGTTGAGACTCCAGAAGAATGAAAAGAGGAAAGGTTGAACCAACAATGAAAAGGATTTGAAATCGAACTTGGAAAAGCATCTGACTGATGAAATTCATTCTTACATCACACTTTGAAAAGAATTTGAGAATAGCTCTAGAATAATTAGAATAGTCAGGTAAGATCCTAGAAAAAGACCTATGGGTTAGGGCCCACCGAAAAAAAACACCTTTGAAAAGGATCGGTTGAGAGAGATATGATGCACCGGAACAATTGAACGATCTGAATGAGGTGACAACCTTAAAATAATTGAATGTGAATATGAATCCATTGAGATGTCTTGGACACTCCAGAATGATTAAATAGTGAGAAGTGAACGAGCAAGGGAAACACTTGAATCGAGGAAAGGAATATGATCAACAACGAAAACTTGAATCGGATCCACCAGAATAGAAAATGAGACAAACAATGATAAACTAGGTGAGAATTCACCAGTTAAGACAATTGAGGAAAGACTGAAGAGGCTCCGCAAGGATGAAATTGATGCTTGAAT
>NC_041389.1:221741335-221792386 GCF_002162155.2 Triticum dicoccoides | reverse complement strand
CTTGAATGGAGGCTCAAACTCCGGGAATAAAAGGGGTGGGAGGGCGGGAAAACACAGGCAACTTGAACGGGGAACCGACGAATAAGAGAAAACATCAGTTGAAATATTTGAGGAAAGAAAGCAAAGGCTTCGCACGAGTAGGATGGATACTCGATTACAAACTCCATCTCTGAGAAGAAAAAGGGTGGGCGGGCGGGGAAAAAGAAAGACAACTAAGGATGGGGAAACAACTTCGATGAGAAAGAACAGAGGATTATCTTACGAAAACAAAGAGGGTTGAATCAACTTGATTAGAAATGCACCAGATGAAAAGAGCTGAGAACCAACGATCAGAAAACTAACCGCGTGAACCTAAAGAAAAAATTGAATGGGAAGAGAAGTAATTCAAAACACCTACGTCAAGGTTCCTCACCAGAGCGACGAAGGGGCTGAGGAGTAAAAAAGAATTCCTACTCTCCGATATAACTAGACTCTGAAAATGGTTTTCTTCTAGATTCGACAATGGACAAACTATATGATTAAACAAGGGGGCTCCTATGGTCGGTCGAGGCTCTGATACCAACTTGTCACGCCCAATATGCGACTCTATCCTGAAGGAACTCGAAGGTCCCACCAAGGATAGAAGCGCATATTGGAGACGCTTTTGCAAGGTGGATATCATTACATCGTACCATTACATAATAGTTGGGGATACATACAAAAGGCATACAATGCCACATGATTACAACAACATCATACATAAGAGCAACATCTGACTATGGATGAAACACAATCAGAAACTCAAACGACATCCACCCTGCTAGCCCAGGCTGCCGACCAGGAACCTAACCCCTGAACGAAGAAGAAGCAGAAGAAGAACTCCAAAACAAGCAAAAATCACTCTCACATCATGATCATCGCAACCTATACCTGCAACTGTTGTTGTAGTAATCTGTGAGCCAGGAGGACTCAGCAATCCCATTACCATGGATATCAAGAATAGCAAAGCTTAATGGGTATGGAAATGATAAGTGGTGAGGTTGCAGCAAGCGACTAAGAATTGTATGGTGGCTAACTTACGAGTACAAGAATAAGATGAGAAGCTACGCAAACGGTCGCAAACTAGAAATGATCACTAAGTGATCCTGAACTACTTACGTTCAAACATAACCCCACCGTGTTCTCTTCTCGAACTCACCCGAAAAGAGACCCACAAGCTCCTCCATGTCTATGCATGGCACCGCCTATCGCGGCGGTAACCACTTAGTTTGACGCCTGCCGTCGCTGCCAGGCTGCCGGCAAACCGCACCGCATTTCGCCACTTCCGCTTGCCGCCGCCTATCGCCATTGACTTTCTCGATGCTGCTCGCGGTCGATCCAACTCTGCTCATTTGGGGAATGTACCGTACTGAGGGTTCTTTCTTACGAACAATGAGGTAACTAATTTAATGAGATATTATTTCATCTCTTATCCCAGGTCATCTGCCTCTTTTAATCACCCGACGGAAATCTCCGCCAATTCATTTTTATTCAAGCTAATTTGAGGGTTTTCTTTCATCCATAGAGTGTACAGTGCACCGGCACATCGGGACTTTGCAGCCTCCGCCAGAGATTCCATCTCACCGTACCAGATGACTTGAGTATGTGCGTGGTATGTTAAATCCACCCTAAATCGGTTGGCATGGCCTACTTTCCTGAACATATTCTAAATATTGCTAAATTTGGAAAAAAGGTGCCACATGCACCATATACGTCAAAGGGGATTTTTTCCCCTCTTCTTTCTATATTAGGAAAATTAATGATGTATTGTTCTTTCGATTACTCTCATATTTCCATGACATCGTGTTTACCCTATCTATTCAATTATAGATTTTTGTCCTTTAATTTCAACTGTTCTACATTTCTTTCAATTTGGGCCCATATTTGCATGTTACCATATTTTATTTAATAATCCTACCATTTTCCGCAGCACATCCCTTGCTATGCAACAGATTATGTAGTGCAAAAATTTTCCCTTTACATAGATCAAAGCTGCATGGATGTCATACAGCACACAAACCACGGATTTACAATCGTTGCTACCGTAAAACTTGATGAACGTGGTGACTCCTATTTTGGCATGGCTTTTGGAAATAAATTTCTAAGTTTTATGTACTGAAAGTTGGCACTAAAATTGCACTGCACATAGGGGACTGGTCATGAGATATATGCTAACTTCCCCGACAAAATCATCCGTCCAGAATTTGTTTGAAGTAAGTTTTCTTTTCAACTATCTACATGTTGACTTACCCAGCAATGTCAAATGAATTGTGTAGTATTTAAGCAACCAATTGTTATTCCCTTTTCTTACTATATTCCTACCTAATAACTTCTAGTTACCAATACACTTTTCTATCGCCCTGTTTTAACTAAATATTCCCTGTACTCTCATTTCTATCAAAAAGCACCACTGACAAGGAGACTCCATAGGTGGAGAACAGGGATGCCAACAAGCAGAGGCGGGGCGAGCTAGAACCGCAAGCGACTCCAGCAGGCCTAGACTTCATCAGCAGCCTCGCCGATGATATGTTGACAGTCATCATCATCTCCCTCCTCCCAATCAAATGTGGGGCACGGACAACCGTCCTTTCCCGGCGGTGGTGCCCCCTATGGAAGTCCACCCCTCTCGACCTCATCGACACCCACGAGCTCTGCCATGGCTATCGCAAAAGCTGGGATGCGTTCTCCAAGATCCTCGGCAGTCACCTTGGCCCAACCAGAGGCCTTAGAATGGGAAATATCCATTCCAATGGCAGGGACCGAGCCAAGCTTGACGGCTGGTTCTGATTCCCCGCCCTAGATCAGCATGAGGAGTTGACTTTTGATCCCGGGCATATGCGCTTGCTACCAACGTCCGCGCTCCGCCTCGCGCCCATGCTGCAAGTCGCCACATTCAGGAACTGCCATCCCCCCTTAATGACACGCCCGCTCTTATTCTACCACGACTGAAGCACCTCGAGCTCGTCATCGTCTTCCTCTCAAACGGTGACATGGAGAGCCTACTCCGTGGCTATACTACACTCGAGTACCTTTGTCTTCAGGTGATCAATGGGTTGAGTACATTCCACATCATCTCCATGACTCTCTGGACTATTTATGTGTGTTGCTGGTTTGGGAGGAAGAGATCACAAGATGTGTACCACGGTATGGTCATTGAAGACACACCTGCACTTGAGAGATTACTTGTACTTGATCAAGTAGGTCCAACAAGAATCAATGCCATTTATGTGCCGAAATTGACAGTGATGGGATACTTGTCTGACAAATACTCTGAACTTGTTATTGGATCCACACCCGTTCAGGTGCAACAACCGCCTTCTACCTCTCCTTCTACAAATTAACATTATTTCTAATTCTGAAGATGTTTGTTCATCTGTCATTCAAAAAATGATTCCGACAAGCTTGACCACGAAAATGCGCATAGTGAAGGTCTTGGCACTAGATTCTATCGGCCACAGCCTGGAGCAAGTTGTCAGTTTCCTGAGATGCTTTTCGTGCCTGGAGAAGCTATATATAGAGGTGATGTTCCTTTCCTGTTAAATGTTAACCATAAGGGAGTTCAATTTGTGACACCTTTTTCCAAGTTTACAATGACAATGTACTATGATTTCTAAAGGATTGTTTTGGAGGATTTCAGTACATACATGTCTCCTTTTCCAAGTTTACAATGACAATGCTTGATCCATATGGTTACAATCCATATGCATTTCTCCTTTGGATTCATTTGTACTAGTTTTCTTAGGGAACTTTTCATCCACTCCAATATCTTGTGAAGATCGAAGATGGCATGTTAATGCCCATGTTAATCATGTCAGATCGAAGATGGGATGTTAGTGCATTTTACAAATCCTGCAAACCAAATAGGCTTGTGGTAGTGTTCAAAACTGCATCTAGGCACTAACATGTTTTCTTCTTTTGCAGATAAGATTAGGCCCAGTGGTGGATAATGTGATACAATATCACAATCACGTCGAATGCCTAGATCTGCATCTCTGAGAAATTACTTTGAATTCCTACTGAGGGACCCTACCGGAGATTATATTCGCTAGGTTCTTTGTTGTTAGAGCAAGGGTGCTGAAGGTAATGAGGTTTGCCCTACATTTATTTCGCAAAAATGAATGGTTTGTTGATCAGCGCCAGCACCTACGGTAGAATGGAATAGGCTCCAAAAATGCTGAATTTCATTTTGGAACTTCAGATGGCAGAGTAATCGGAACTCATCGTGTCAACCCCATACATGACTTCTCAGTGGCTGACCCCTTTGGAAAAGTTGTGAGGTTTCAAAACCAAACTAAGAAGTGGTAACATTAGTTTGAACCTCTCTGATATCAATGTTCCGCGGATCAGCGCGAGCTTTTGCAGCTGTTGAGATGAATTTCATTTCTAATATCAGTTTGAACCTTGTAATCTTCGAATTTGAGCCATATAACTCTGGAATTTGAACCTTCTAATATTTCGAGCTTTTGTGGTACAATCGTTGGAATGGCATCATATGAGACTCGTATATTGGTAGCACTATTTTGACCTCAATATGCAAGGGTCTTAGATTTGATTTTATTAACCATTCTCAAATATGTTTACCTTGTCGATCTCACAGCACACGCTCTGTATAGCTAACTCGACTGCGATCTTCGACATTATTGCACACAATTGGTTTCTTCCATTGTGTGCCCTGTAGAGCGCAGAATTAATTATCACACTGGAGTGTCCATCATCACCCTTCTGTGTAACTTTGACCTCATCACCGACGGGTAAACTTATGACCGAAGTCAGTCCACACACTTCGTTTTTACAAAGCTTTTTGCCAATAAACGCCCACGATTTGTCCCTCTTCTAGCCGACATGTGGAAAACCAAGCCAGGCGGGAAGCTTGCACGGTAAACTACGTGGTAGCATGGGAACAGGCTCACCGATGATTCATTTGGATCCTCTTCAAGCCCACGCGTGGTCAAACTGTGGTGCGGTGTTGTCAAGCGTGCATTGGAATCCTCTGCTATGAACATTGTGACAAGACGTGATGATTACAGGCCGGCTGGCCCCCCACTTGTTACAGCTGCCATTTAAGCCTCTTGTGTCTCTTAAACCTTTCGATCGTGCCCCACCATTGCAAGAAGCACACCCACCATGACAAGTTCTTAGAGGGTATCCTGCGTGGATCCAATGGCGCTCCGAGCGGCTGCCAATGACGAGCAGCAGTTCACCATGCATGCCGTGGTGGACACCCACCAAAGGTTCACGGAGCTCTCGGTGGTGTACACCAACAACCCGGTCTGGGTGGAGCACTCCAACCACATCATGGAGTTGTTGCTTGCCGGGGAGAAGTACAAGGTGGTCGGCTTCGACCTCGAGTACACCCGCACTCGTGCCGGGTCTCGTCCCAAGGTCGCCGTCGCCCATATGTGTGTGTGCAACCACATCCTCGTCTAACACTACTGCCTGGCCACAAGGCCTTGCGAGCGTTTCGCCAGGTTTGTCAATAGCCCCTGCTACATGTTCGCTATGGTGGACATCACCAATGATGTCAAGGTGTTCAAGAATTTGGGCATCGCCTGCTAGAAATCTTGTCGACATCCAGGGCCAATACAAGACCTGGGGCAGCAAGGAGCATGAGAAGGACTCACTGGTTCACCTCACCAAGGCCATAATCGACCCCTACTATAGAGACATGAAGGATTCCTGCAACAAGGACAAGCGTGCCTGGCACTCGGCATGAATGGAGAAACTTGACAAAGCTCACGCCGTGTACGCGGACAAGGAGGCGTGCACGTGCTACGACATGTACAGGCGGATCGTTGACATGAGGAAGTGCCTCCTTCACCAAAATGGCCAGGGATCCAGCCGGAAGCAGAGCAATGGCAAGCGTCATCGCAACAAGAAGTAGATGATTAGATCCTCATTTCTCCTAGTTTAGTATGCATGTAATTGCTTACTTTGGTGTGTGAAAATGTTATGTGTGTAGTCACTTGTGTAATTGTATGCTTAATTTGGTTATGCAATGTTGTCCTTTTAAGTATATATATGTTGATGCTCTATACACAGAGCAAATCACATCGCACACGGACTAAACAATGGAACCCGTCGGTGATGATTTCATCAATCACTGACAATTGTATACCAGCAATCGTTTGCTCACAACACACCCGGCTTATTAACAGGAATCGTCTGTGTTGTTATCGGTCTTCTCACACATTTCCAATTACAGACCTGTTTGCTGCGTATCACACACATCTTTTGAACCGTTTCTATTCTCTTGGCTCAACGCAAACAGTTCATCCGAGTGAACTATATGCCATATATCGCACACACCTTCAACTAGCTGCCTGTTTCTGTTGTTCCTCCTCATTGCAAATAGTTCATCCGAGTGAACCATATGCTCTACATCGCACACGCCTTCATCTGGCAGCCCATTTCTTTTGTTCACCCTCATCGCAAACAGTTAATTGAACTGAACTGTATGCCCTAAATCGCACACGCAACAAAAATCTGAACCGTGTTTCATGCATCCATCATCGCAAAACATTTTGCACCTTTTTTGATGGTTTTCTACACCACCACTTCTGATTATTGCATCGCACACAGTTTCGTTGAAGGGTCTCTGATCGTAGTGTCGCATTAGCAGCATCATGCAGTAGTGTCTGTCAAATACATATTACTAACAGTCTGCGATGAGATTGACAGGATAAACAGAGATATATACAGTCTGCTTAATTTAGTCCTTCTTCTTCTTGTTGTTGTTGTTGGATGGCCCCGCGACATCGTCTTGGCAAGGACGCTTCTTGCCGCTGACCGTTGGCTTTTCATCTCCACCGCAATCGTCATCGTCGTTGCCGTCGTCCTCCTCCTCCTCGTTCGACCATTCCTCATCATCATCATCGTCGTCCTCTTCTTCGTCCTCTTCTTCGTCCTCTGGCGGCTTCTCGTCCATCTGGTTGTCGTCTGACGACTCCGGAGGCGACGTCCCTTCCATGAATCAGATATAATCGAGGTCTGGGCTCGACGCCGGACTCATGGAAGATGAGCGGGATGATTCTGATGTTGGCCCATCATCAGGCTCCAAACTGCTGGCCGAACTGTCGTCCTCGCTGTCGCTCGACATGGTTGTAGAGTGTCTGCCAGTGTGTAGCGCGGCCTGCCAGGGACGATGAAGATGGTGGCCACTTAAGCGGGGTATGCAGAGAAGACGAACTGCCAATCTAACCGATAATATAATCAACCGCAATTATTTGTACCCAGTGGCTCCAAATTCCCGGGATTGCGTAGGACTCCTATTAGCTATTTGGCTAATTTCCTTTTTCAGGACAAAAACAAGGACGAGTTTTGGGATTACGCACCAGTAACAGTACGAATGGAGTAGGAGAGTTTGCAAGCAATACATTGAGCTTTTCTTATTGATAAAGCCAGTAATAATCAAACTAGAAAGGAAAAGAAAAAAGACAAAGAAAAATATCTGCACGAATCTTCGCGTAACATCAATGGCATAGGACATAGATGTGCATTACTTAGAGCACATCTAGATGTGCTTTGGCAATACTGTCAAACAAAACCCCTAATCATCGTTGCAAACAGTGCATAGAACATGGCCAATGCGACAACCACACTACACATGCTAGTTCCTTCTTGTCTCTTGCTTTCATCTGTTGCATGTGATTGATTCTTTCTTGCTTCATCGTACTGATTGTACATTCCAGATCAGCCAGTTTCTTCTTCAGCTTTATGTTATCTTCTCTGAGCTTGGTGATAACACTCCGAGCCCCGCCATGCCATTCCTCATCCAGCCAGTTAACAAATGCACAAGCCTCATATCCCTGCCAATGTTAAATAGTATTCAGGATGAGCGATGGCATTAACTCAAGTAAAATGATGAACCTAGCACTAACCTCTAAGGGGCAACTAAGAAACCGCCTGCCAATGTCAAATCCCCACGTGCATACACGTTGAGCGGGAGTGTGCCCGTGCACACAACTCAGCTTTTGGTACTTCTCGGTGGCGCAAAACTCGGAGTCAAACTCATGTTGCGGGAGTCTGGAGTCATGCTATGGATCTGGCGGCAGATCGCTTTCCTGGGGGGGGCAGTTCATTCAGGACGGATTCAACAAGGAGCTACTTTTGACATGCTAAAAAAGATCGGGATAGATTGTAACCTGACAGGACGATCCGGTTCCGTAGTACACCTGCCTTCTGATGACCTTAGGCAAGCGCTCGGCGGTGACCACCGTCGTGGCGGCTACACGAGCAGGAGCAGCCGCACCGAAACCATCAGCACCACTTGTCCGCTTTCCCCCAATGTCAGCTCCACGCGAGGGAATTTGGAGGCTATGTAGGGATTTGCGGGAAATGGGGAAACTGTGGGGATAAGCTAACGGTCGGGAACTACTTATGGCACTATATGTTGGAGTATAGGGCACACTGTTTATACATGTTGTTTGTGTTAGGTATTACAACATCACACATGATTTCCGCACCAAGCCGTGTGAGAAGACAATGTAGGTGAGACACGGTTGCCATTACATAACCGTATGTGATGTACTACCCTATACATATAATTGAGTTACAGTGATACCGTGTAAACAGTCACTCTGCGGATATCCATAAAAAACAGCCGGTCTGCATAAAGAGATGGCGGTGGCGACCTACGCAGCAGCTACTGGAGAAGAGGTCAATCCTCGGTCGGTGGGCGGTGGCAGCGTCATAGGAGGTCAATCCTCGGTCTGTGCCTGGAGATAGGAGGAGCTCAATCGTCGAGGTCGGCGGTGGCATGATTCGAGCACATTCATCATGGTCGATGGCGGGATAGTGGAGGTCAAACTTCAGACGGCAACCACACTAAGCTTTGCTCCTCGACCTTGCTGTCTCAGCATGCCGTCGCATCGTGCTTCTCTGTGTGCTGGGTGGAGGTCGCCGCGTGGCTAATTAATTAAGGTATTCTTTTCGAGAGTGGCTTAATTAAGGTATTCAATTCCTATGGGTAGTTTTGTACTAGTACTCTGCGTGTAAATTGACTGGCCATTAATTTTTGTCATTGCATGTCTGGATAACAATATGGAGCGCCCTTAGTAATTATGAAAATAAAGCCTTGTGATTTATGCACGCATCATGGGCAGCAGCTAATCAGTGTATTAATGTTGTTGTTTTGTTTTTAATTACCATTCGTGTGGTGCAGATGGAACGATCTCAATGGATGAAGGATCGGAAAACCGTAGATTTTATCAGTGGCGTGAAAGAGTTCATAAATTTGGCTGAAAGTACAAAGAGGAGAATTTGTGATGCGGATTACATCCTGTGTCCATGTACTGATTGTGCCAATACAGAGTTGCATGAAGTTGCAGATGTCTAGTGGCACTTAGTCTCTCGGGGATTCATGGATGGATATACACGTTGGACCTAACATGGTGAAGAGGAGGTCATGGATGAAGATACCCAGGGCTACGAGATGCCAAACCCCGATCAGTGTCACATGGATGTTGAATCTAACATTGGGGCAGAGGCGTCAAGCTACCAATGGAACACCGGAAAGCCGAAACGCCCACTGGAAAACCAAGACATCAACGCAGAGGACGACGATCTTGATATGCCAGATTTTGCTGCTATGATTGCAGATTTAGAGGGCCCAAAAAAGGATATGATTGGGTACAAGGATCTGCCAAACATTGATGCGGACTCCAAGAAAGAATTGTATCTAGGTTGCAAAAAGAAATACTCCAGGTTGAGTGCCACCCTGGCGCTTCTTATATTTAAAGCAGCAAACAGTCTATCAAACAAGGGCTTCACAGAGATGTTAGGTCTTTTCAAAGAAATTCTTCCAAAAGATAATGTGATCCCCAAAAGCACGAATGAAGCAAAGAAAATTGTTTGCCCATTGGAACTTGAAGTATAGAAGATACACGCTTGTGTGAATGATTGTATATTGTACCGTGGTGAGTACAAAGATTTGTGTTCATGTCCCAAATGCAAGCATGCACGATACAAGCGTGGGAGAGCAAAGGACAAGTACAAATTGCATGATGAGATCAAGACAGGAATCTTGTTCAAGGTTGTTTGGTACTTGCCTTTAATTCCAAGGTTGAGGCGTTTGTTTGCAAACCCTAGAGAGGCAAAGAGGTTGTGGTGGCATCGAGCGAATTGCAGATAAGTATATGAGGCACCCGAAAGATGGCGCTCAGTGGGAATTAATCGACAACAAGTTTGAAGACTTTGCCAAGGATCCTAGAAGTATAAGGCTCGGGGAGTGTGCTGACCGGATGAATCCTTTTGGCAATATGAGCACCAATCACAGCACATGGCCGGTGCTTCTGTGCATATATAACCTAGCTCCTTGGTTGTGTATGAAGAAAAAATATATTATGATGTCAATGATTATCCAAGGCCTGAAGCAACCTAGAAATGACATCGACATTTACTTTCATCTACTGGTAGAAGAACTGCTGACAGTGTGGATAGATGCACCTGTTGTAAAATGTTATGATGCTTATCGAAAGGAGATGTTCGATCTACATGCGATGCTGGTGCACACCATTCAAGATATGCCGGTATGAGGCAACACATCGGGGCAGAAAACAAAGGGAGATGTAGGATGTGTCACATGCATAGATAGACAGCTAGCAGAAGACTTCCCAAATCGCACAAAACCATGTATTTGCGTCATCGTAGGTTCTTACGAAAAAATCACCCATACCGAAAGATGAAAGCTGAATTTGATGGTACGACAGAGGTAGGTGTGGGCCCAAGACCCTATGATGGGGAGGTGGTCCACAACATGGCTAAAATATTTAATGTTGTGCTTGGCAAGAATCACGCTTTGACGGTGAAACAAACACCCAGACAAGTGTTTAAGAAGAAATCGATTTTCTAGAAATTACCTTACTGGGAGATTCTACATGTACGTCACTACATCGATGTCATGCACATAGAGAAAAACGTATGCAAAAGCATGCTTGGTACTCTGCTCAAGATTAAAGGTAAAAGAAAGGATGGTCAGGGCTCACGACTCGATATGCTTGTTGATCAATCAAAAGGCAAGAGTGAAGAAGAAGATGATGACAAATTCATCAAAGCTCGCCAGAGTTACAACTTTAGTACAAAGGAAGCAACATAGTTATTCACCTATTTGTTGTCAGTTAAGACACCCTCTTCCTACTCCGCGAACATCAGAAGTCTCATGGATGTGAGCTCAGGTAAAATGAAGTTGGGACACATGAAGTCACATGATTGCCACATAATGTTGACACAAATCCTCCCGATGGCCATTAGGAATCTGATGGACAAAGACATAAGGAACACACTCATTGAGCTCTGTGATTTATTCAACCAACTATGGCAGAAAGTTGTAGATCTTGAAGAGCTGGATCATATGCAAGATGATATTGCAAGCATATTGTCCAACCTAGAGATTTTTTTTCCACCGTCATTCTTTGATGTCATGGTCCATCTCACTGTGCACCTTGTCGACGATATAAAGTATTGTGGTCCTCTGTTTCTTCGCAACATGTATCCCTTCAAGCAGTTCATGGGAATATTGGAGCGCTTTTGTCGGAACCGAAACCATCCAGAGGCAAGCATCCTACAAGGTTATACCGCAGAGGAGGTGGTTGAGTTTTACACCGAATACATGAAACAACGACCTATAGGTTTGCCCCTCTCTCGCCACGAGGGAAGGCTGAAAGGTAAGCCGGTCCTTGCTGGCACGCAAATGGCTGCACCCGGAGAATTGGCAGAGAAAGCCCATTTGACGGTACTGCTTAACAACCCAGTTCTCAGCGCTTATGCCGAAGAACACTTGGCGGAGATACACCAAAGCTTCTTACCAATGGTGCCTTCATCAGATGTGGAGATGAAGGAGCACACTAAGAACTATGTCGGATGGTTGAAGAAGCGTTTGGCACAAGGATCCATCGATGACATTGCTATGTGGTTGGCACAAAAGCCATCACCTACGGTGTTTACGTATCAAGCATATGACATAAATGGATACATGTTCTACACTGAGGAACATGATGAGAAGACCTCATATCAGAACAACTCTATTTGAATAGAATGCATGACTATAGATGAAGCTGGTAAAAGGGTATACTATGGAACCATCAAAGAGATTTGGGAGCATGACTATGTGAAAGTTAAGGTGGCATTATTCAGGTGCTCATGGATCCCTCTTGGTCAAGTAAAGGTTGATGATTATAGGAAGACCTGTGTTAACAGGACAGCGATGGCATATCACGTGGACCCGTTCATTCTTGCCAGTGATGCTACCCAGATTTTCTTTACGGAAGACCCTTTGCATAAGAACTGCCATGTAGTGATGCATGGGAAGAGGAGCGTACTGGGTGTCGACGATGTTGTCGATGAGGACGAGTACGATGAATATGATGAGTTGCCAGCCAAGGGATCATGCACCCGTGTAACAGAGAAGGTAAAATCATCTAAAAATCCAAGTTCATTCGGGGTCAACTAATGATCCTAGTTCCCCCTTGTACATGGGAATTAAGCCATAAGACTGGTCTTTATGCCCACCCTGCAACTTATCTCGTTCAATTTAGAACTATCACATGTACTGAATTTGCGAGTTATGCCCGATTTTCTGGTGATGTAAGAACCATTAATATGTTGACCTTGATAAGCTGTCAGCTGAGGAAATGAATATGAACTATTTTTGTTGTTATTATTATTATATCATAGAGGTAGCACACTCAATTGATCTCACTACAGTATGTGTGAACAAAAATATGCAATCTGGTTTGCGAATAGCACACGGTTCGTTGATGAAAGCCGTGTGCTGACCAAACCCCGCCCATGATCTGAGTCGTGCTTTCTGATTGGCCAGAACCCAAACCCCACGGATCATACGTCTGCATCGTTGGACGCTCCCAGATCGAACGACGATCCACATCCCTTTCGACAGCACATGCAGTTCCGGTTGTAATTTTATTTTTATGCACAAAATGCACGTTAAACTCAAAAAATGTCTTAGATATAGCTAACGATAGCCGAAATGAGCCAGAAAGTAGGACCCATGGTATAATGGTGATTGCATACCATGGAAATTTATATGAGGCCAAACGATCAAGTCAATGGCCACAGGAGTTTAAATTGACAAGTCTCCTTTTGGAAACCATGATCCTTCATGTGAGATGTGATACGTATCTGTCGTATCTATAATTTTTTATTGTTCCATGCCAATATTACACTACTTTCATATACTTTTGGTAACTTTTTTTACTATTTTGGGGACTAACATATTGATTCGGTGCCCAGTGCCAGTTCCTGTTTGTTGCATGTTTTTTGTTTCATAAAAAATCCATATCAAACAAAGTCCAAACGGGATAAAAACGGACGGAGATTTATTTTGGAATATTTCTGAATTTTGGGAAGTGGAATCAACGCGAGACGATGTTTGAGGGGCCCACGAGGCAGGGGGCGCGCCCCAGGGGGGTGGGCGTGCCCCTGACCCTCGTGGACACCCACTAAGGCGGTTGTTGCCCTTCTTTCACTGCAAGAAAGCTAATATCCGGGGAAAAATCATGTTGAAGGCTTCAATCAAATTGGAGTTACGGATCTCCGGGAATATAAGGAAAGGTGAAAGGGCAGAATCTGGGAACACAGAAACAGAGAGAGACAGAGAGACAAATCCAATCTCGGAGGGGCTCTCGCCCCTCCCACGCCATGGAGACTATGGACCAGAGTGGAAACCCTTCTCCCACCTAGGGAGAAGGTCAAGGAAGAAGAAGAAGACAGGGGGCTCTCTCCCCCTCTCTCCAGGTGGCGCCGGACGCTGCCGGGGCCATCATCATCACTGCGGTCTACACCAACACCTTCGTCATCCTCACCAACATCTCCATCACCTTCCCCCATCTATCTATCTACAGCGGTCCACTCTCCCGCAACCCGCTGTACTCTCTACTTGAACATGGTGCTTTATGCTTCATATTATTATCCAATGATGTGTTGCTATCTTATGATGTCTGAGTAGATTTTTGTTGTCCTACGGTAATTAGTGAATTGCTATGATTCGTTTAATTTGCTTGTGGTTATGTTGCTGACCTTTGGTGCCCATCATATGAGCGTGTGTGTGTATCACACCATAGGGTTAGTTGTATGTTGATAGGACTATGTATTGGAGGGCAAGAGAGACAGTAGCTTCAACCTAGCATAGAAATTGATGCATACGGGATTGAAGGGGGACCAATATATCTTAATGCTATGGTTGGGTCTTACCTTAATGAATGTTAGTAGTTGTGGATGCTTGCTAATAGTTCCAATCATAAGTGCACAGAATTCCAAGTCAGGGATGACATGCTAGTAGTGGCCTCTCCCACATAAAACTTGTTATCGGTCTATTAAAGTAGTCAATTTCTTAGGGACAATTTCACAACTCCTACCACCAATTTTCCACACTCGCTATACTAACTTTATTGTTTCTTTATCTAAACAGCCCCTAGTTTTTATTTACGTGATCTTTATATTCTTGCAGACCTATCCAACAACACCTACAAAGTCCTCCTAGTTTCATATTTGTTCTAGGTAAAGCGAACGTTAAGCATGCGTAGAGTTGTATCGGTGGTCGATAGAACTTGAGGGAATATTTGTTCTACCTTTAGTTCCTCATTGGGTTCGACAGTCTTACTTATCAAAAGAGGCTACAATTGATCCCCTATACTTGTGAGTTATCAAGATGCTCCGGTTTGGAAGGAGCGATCATCAAAACTTGTGCCAAACTTTACCAATTTTTTTTCCATGGGGTCGTGATAGCACGACACGGGCACACATCGATTTTGATGATGTCCGGACTCCATCTAAATTTCCTGTAATTAAAATACAAACTAGGCCTACACCAGTAGCCGCACCTCACGGCCGACATGTTTGAAACTTCTTCTTGCTTCTCGAACAGACGGATGAAAACTTGCAAAGCAACGCACAAATGATATGTACACCTTCTTTGCTAGGCTGGTCGTAATGGGATATCATAGCTAGTATCATGCATGCCAACTAGGCACTTTTGATAAGCTGTCATATAATTAAATGAAGAAAGAGAGGGTTAAGTATCATATCATGAAACCGTATCATAATAAATGCTATGCTACTATGTGTCATGCATGACAATAAATAAAGTACTACATGATACTAATTTCTATGATGCATGACAATAAACCGTATCATAATAAATGCTATGCTACTATGTGTCATGCATGATAATAAATGCTATTCTACTGATGTATTCTTTGGAGAGTAATTTTGAAAGGTTCCGAAAAAAGAGTACCTGAACAGATGTCCGTATGGATTTGTACTGAACATGTTTTCACAGACTAGACTTTCTCTATTTTTCGCATGGTTTTCCTCGTAAAACAGAGTACTTGTACTGATTTATGTGTTTGCTTGTACTGATGTATTTTTCATAGAGTATTTTTAATACGGTGAAACCATTCGTGTTTTTCTTCGTTTTGAAAATAGAGTACCCAAATTGATCTCCGCATGGATTTGTACAGAGCTTGTTTTCACGGACCAAAGCACATTTTTTTATAAAACATGCTATCTTTTTTCTAACCGTCATACTGTATTTTATTGAACCTCCCAATGGCCTCAGTTGAACTATTAGGGTTTTTTCTGACTATATTCAACCGGTGTGATGCCTTACATTACCTAGTTAAATATTTTTTATAGAAGGGAACATTGTTATGGGCTATGTGTATACATTGCTTTACTTTGTGACCCCTTGAACCGATGCATGTCCACCCCTTAAACCAATGCATGTTCATGAGAGAAGTGATGTTGTTTTGCAAGGTGGACTTTCAATATAACTAGCAACAAGTTGGCACCATGTTCACTATAGCAGCCCTTTTAGGAAAAATTTCACGGTAGAAAATTGTTCACTACAGCAGCCCATCCGGGAGTAGTATATACATTTTTTATGTTTACATTGCCATGCATAGAAGGTCTACTGCAGCAGCTATGCAATAGGAAGGAAACTTTCACCAAAATACTGAGAACAAAATGCTTCGTGTGGAAATTCCATTAGGTACCAAACAACAGTTCTCCAACAATGCAAGAGTCCATAGAGCATTTTGTTCAAGATTTCATATATGCACTTGATTTTATATATGAGAACAAAATGCTTCAAGAGTAGAGAAAGTTCATAGAGTATATCTCTTAGTTCAAAACACACACTATAATACTAGAACTACTGAGAGTTCTCCAACAATACTTTATGAATAGGTCTAGGAGTTCATCGAGTTCTTAGTCCAGGAATACTTTATGAACATGTCCAAGAGTTCATAGAGTTCTCAGTTCAAAGTTACCAAACTGTAGTACTAAGGCCAATAAAGCATTGGAGTTGTTCAGAAGCAGCCTGGGCACAAGTCCAAAAAAGTTTATACAATATATCCCTCATTTTGAACTACTATCACAAAAATCGGACATAACTGGATGGAGGGACTTGCTTCAACCATAACTTCTATGTTGTCTCCTTTCTTATCAAACGAACAGACTGATTGTACATAGGGCTTCATTGGAAATAAACCAGCATGCCCTCCAGTCTGCGAGCGGGTTGGACTAGCTCCCAGGGGCCCATTCGGCGCCAGTTGCTCCCTGCATTTAATCATAACAAGTCATGAGTTCCCATAACAAGTTCAAACACATTCTAAGTGACTTGCACAATCAGTTTCATATTTGTGTAACCAAGCAAGTTCATGTGTAGTAACATTAGAAATTCCCAAAGAAACCTAAAAAGATTTCTACACTTTGAAATACTTCATTTTTACTTCCCAAATACTTCATTTATTTTGAAATATGAACTTCTACATTTATTTCCTTAGAACTTGTTATCTTTTCCCAATGAATTCCATGGGTTTTGTGTATCATTATTTTTGTTTATCTTGTTTTCTATTTTTCTATGAACTTATAGGGTTATACATGTTGAACTCATAGACCAGCGGCACTTGGAGGCAGAGCGTAGGCGGCGGCGGTGCGCTGAACTACGCCGAACATTTTTTCTGCACTAGATAGTGTGTCTGACATGCTGCCAAGGTCCCACACATGTTTTGCTAGAACAAGTTGAACTGAATATCTTTCATTTTGAACTTTGAGAGAAGCTATAACTACTGTTGCCCAAATGTGAACATAATTTTAAGTTTTCCAAGAATATACCTTCTGTTCTTGTTTGTTGACGAGCACGCCGCCCCTACTCCCGCAGACTGATGGGCACTGGCGAAGTGGAGTTGAAGGAGCGAGGATCACCTTGCTTCCCATTCAATTGAGGATTCATGTGACACTTGCTTCCCATTTTCATCAGTAATAGTACTAGTACGACTCAACAATAATTTTAGAATTGTAGACGGCATCCTGGTCGGTACGACTCATCAGTACTAGTGCTCTTTTTTCCAAAAAATTGTGTGTTAGAATAGAAGCAATTTTTCTATATGGATGTTACTTTTTAACATTAAGAATATTACTGATCAGTAATATTATTTATGTAGGTCGTACTAATCAGTACTGCTACTTGTCGTACTGGTGAGCACTAGTACTGATCTAGCTAACACAGGACGACTGGGAAGTAGACGAACTGAAACACATTCAAAAGTTGAACTAAAGAAAATTGAATTTCCCCTCACAAATATCAGATATCTGATGCAAAGCATAGTGGACTTATGTTCTTGTGTACTTTGAACTCTTAAAGTTTTGAAAATTGAACCTTTTTCCTTTGTGTACTTTGAACTCTTAATGTAAGTTGGAGACAAATACCTTCTGTGTTGTGTACTGAGAAGAGAAGAGGCTCTATTTTTCGTGCTAAACTGCTGCTTTTTTTGATTGACATAGGACGACTGGGAAGTAGACGAACTGAAACACATTCAAAAGTTGAACTGAAGAAAATTGAAGTTCCCCTCACAAATATCAGATATCTGACGCAAAGCATAGGGGACTTATGTTCTTGTGTACTTTGAACTCTTAAAGTTTTGAAAATTGAGAAGAGCATGGCGATCATAACCAAAACTTCAAACGGATTTAGGAGTGGGCATTTACTGAGCAGATTGATGGAGTTGGCCGAAGCACCGATACCATCCTGGTCGTACCAGACCAGGGCATCCATCCTCCTGTGTATGAGCATGCCCGTCCCCCACTGGAACCACGGCAAGGCAGTGAGCTCGACAAGATGCGACACCAGGGGGGCTCGGTTTGCGAGATGATGTAGCGGTGGAGACCTGTCTGGGAGGTGGGACTGGACTGGCGTAGTGGCCTTAATCACCACCAACCTGATACCTGTTTATTTCACCATACTCCATGAAGAACTCAGATTCGAGGTCTGAAAAGGAAGGATCAACCGCATATCAATAGCATAAGTTCAGAGTGCTAGATGGTGTTAACATACTGATCTACCACTGATGGTAAAAATATTTTTTGAGAAGAAAATATTGATGTTGATTGCCTAAAATATACATTTAGTTATATTGATTGCTTCTACAAAGTGATATTGATTGGCAAAAAGGACAGATCACTGAATCAGAAGACACACACACATCTAGAAAATCACTCAACACACCTTTCTTTTGCATGTGTTGGATTTGGACTGAATGAATTACGAAGAGATTGAACATTGGTACATTAAACAGTAATCTTTTTGTCATATCTACCTACAAGCCAAAGGTGCAAATGTCGAATCGTCAACAAGGAAAAATAATTGAAAAGCAAAAGCATAACCTGTTCTACCATGCATCATGGTTTGCCCTAGTTTTGGCGCTAATTTTGAAGCACTAACACAAGAACTGGCCGAACTGCAAAGTACAGTAGCAATTGAGAAAAAATCAAAAAAAAACTTCTACATGGCTTCTTTTTAACTCCCGATTTTTCCCAGTAAAGAAAATTTAGACAATCCATCAAACTTACTCGCCTCTTGAGTATGAACTTTTTAGATTTTGATCGGTGAACTTACCAACCACCAAAAACACCAGAATACATGCTAACTCAAAAAAATAGAATACATGTACTATTATAATTACAAAGCACTGTTACACTTACAATACACACATGTACCACACAGCAGTGTGTATTTGTACTGTCCATAACAACGAATTAACCAAAAACAACTAATTTATGAAGGAAACAATTTTTGAACTTGGTTTGAGCTTCATTTCTCAGATTTTTGAACTCCTGTTGTAGGTATACTTGAACTTGCGTGACACATTTTATTCTGTTGAAAAGCAGCTGATTTTTGAACTCCTGCGGCTAACATACCTGATTTATTTCAGTGAAGGGCTGTCACCATGTTGTCGACAAAACACTGCTTGATTTATTTCAACGGCCTGGAGTGGTGGCTGTGAACGGCCAGGGTGCTCCGGCGGCAAAGCCCCACCGGGAGATGGCGATGCAAGCAAGAGGTCGGGAAGCAGTGGTGCCAGTGGTCGGGGTCGTCCTATGCTCATGGCAGAACTGTACAGGAAGTTGATTTCTCACCCAACCATAATTTTTTCCTTTTTGGAATCCATTGAACTGAAAAAAGCTACAATGTGAGCTGAAAGTATGAAAACAACATATCTCTGAAAGAATAAAGAACTAGCTTTAACATATCTATGAAAGAATACACCTCTGAGGAACTAGCTTTGAACATATCTCTGAAAGAATAGAGAGCATGGAAAGTTCAACGAAAGAATAAGCAAAAGGCACACTAGTACGCAGTAGTACGAGTCCAGTCTTGTACGTGCTAGTATTAGATTTGAATAGTAGCTAGAATTGAAGTTCAGGTAACCATGGTACACACATCATACAGTTTCAGTCATGTACGCACACACTGTAATAGTAGCTGCAATTAAGGTTCAGGTAACCATGGCACACACATCATACAGTTTCAGTCATGTACCCACACACTGTAATAGTAGCTGCAATTAAAGTTCTAATAACCACGGCACCCATAACAGAACAAGAATCCAGCTAGTAGCTAGGCAAGCAAGGAAATGTGCTTGCCTAGGCAGGTGGCCATCAGCACGCATAAATCAAGGCCGTCAGTTCAAGCATTGTGTGGCCAGCAAGAAATGTGCTTGAATCTTAGCTGAAATTTGTACAGGGATCTAAACTTACCTGAACTCATTTTACATGGATTTGCACGGTTGGCCAGTGATGAAGGCAGGGCAAGCAGAGGCAGAGGAGGACCGTTGGATGTTGTCGCCATTGCCATCCTGCTCGAGTGGTGGATGGCGCTGGTTCAGGGGTGCAGGGGAGCAAGCCTCTAGGGGCGCTCGCGCTCGGACACGTCGGGAGTGCCACGGTCGGTGGCAAGGACCGGCCATCAACAGGGAGCAGCAGCTCCCCTTTTCCCTCGGCGAATCTTGGATCCACCACCATGGCTAGTCTCGGGACATAGTTGGCGCAGGAGGCAGCGGTGGCCAGTTGTGCACGAAGACCGGCGGCGCTCGGAGGTAGGTGGTGGCGCACGGAGGCAGGGGTAGATGGCGGCAAACTAAGGGAGGGAGGTCGTGGAAGCGGCGCGCTGGGGCAGTGGGCCGACATCGGCGTGCTGACGTAGTGACTGGCCGAGGCGCGCTGGGGAGGGAGGAGGCGGCGGCGCAACGCAGGTGGCCGATGGCTGTGTGCTCGGCGAGGGGCACGATGGCGGCGCGCTCGGGGTGGTGGGATTGGGTTGGGGGAATCGTCCGGGACAAGGGGTCCGGGACAAGAGGAGGCGAGCCCGTCGGCGGGGAGGCATGCAGACGGCCAGCCGGCGGCAGCGCGTGGGTCGGAGGAGCGACCCGTCACGGCGCTGCAGGCTCCCTCGCTTCGGCTGCCGCCGTCGCTCGCTTGCCCACGACGACTGCCTCCGGCGGTAGGAGGCGGGCTGGGGAGTTTCTACTATAGTCAGCGCATCCCGTCCTTACAGAGACCGATGGTAACAAAGAATAGTCCAGTTCTATATGCACATACACACACACTACTCTATGATACTATATATATATATATATATATATATATATATATATATATATATATGCACTATGAAGGTACGTACGTAGTATCATATAGTATCATATGCATGATAATATAGTATATGATACTTGTAGTGGTATCATAGCCGAGGGTATCATCCACTCGGAAAATATAGCAAGTATGCTGATGTGTGGCTAAGAATTAAATATAGTGAGGGTTAGAGTAACATATACGATAGATACCGCATGTTAAATATGATGCTAATTTGTGTCATGCATGGCAGTAAATATGATCTATGATATTATATATACTCTATGTATTATACTATGCGTTATATATACGGCCGGTCTATTATGCTAATATTAACAGAATAACTATTCTGATAACACTTCCGCACTGCACGCTCAACACGAGGGCACTGCACTTTCTCTAGCAAAGGCACTGCAGTGCATACACTAGTGACCTTCGCATCGGAAAAAACTGCATGCAGTGTTTTTTTGATACCGTTTTCGCTCTAGTTTTTTAACCATTTGTCAGAACGAGGCGTATAATATACCATTGGAAAACTATGGATTAGGCGCAACTTCGCCATGTTGAACACTTTTCGAGATTCCTCGCGGTTTAAGAGCAGTTTCAAAACGGTGGGCGCCCAACGAGTAGCAGCGAGCGTATTTTCGCGTTTATTCGCAAACCGCTTACCGGAATGAAGCAAATGATATGCCGTTGGAAAGATATCGTCGGGGCGCAACTTTTTCGTATGTATTACATTCTCAAATTTGTAACGGTTTAAGAGAATTTTCAAATTTACTTAATCGCGGAATTCTGTTTTTTAAAATTTTGTAAATTTTTTGTACTGCTTTCGCTTCAGTTTTTTAACCGTTTGTTGAAACAGATAGTGTGATATGCCCTTGGAAAGCTATGGACGACGCGCAACTTTCATATGTATAAATTATTTTGAGATTCCTTACAATTTTAAGTTAATTTTAAAAATCATGCGACGGACGATGAGTAACAGCGGTCGTTTTTTCGCGATTTTTTACAATCCGCTGATCGGAATGATTCAAATGATACGTCGTTGGAAAGTTATCGATGAGACGTAACTTTTTCATTTAGAACACACTCTCTAATTCCATACGGTTTAAGAGCAGTTTTAATTCTACCGAAATACGGTACTCTGTTTTTTCGCGACACTAAAATCGATGAGTAGACCGCATCAGACAGAAAACCGCACTGCTTCGGACAGAAAACCGCACTGTATCAGACAGTCAAGCGCACTACATTTTTTAAATGCATTTTTGTTTCAAATGTAGTGTACTAAAAAGTCCTTCATATTGCACTTCTTTCAAGATCAAAGTGCACTGCATTTGCATGTTTTTTTAAATGCATTTTTAGACCAAAGTGCATCGCATTTGCATTTTTTGTAAATTCAATTTTGTTTTAGATGAAGTGTACCAAAAAGTTCTTCGTTGTGGATTTTTTTGCAAGACCAAAGGCACTGCATTTGCATGTTTTAAATGTTTTTTTCTTCGTAGTGGACTTTTTTACAAGACCAAAGCGCACTGCATTTGCATGTCTTAAATGCATTTTTGTTCTAAATGGTGTACAATTCCTCCAAAAATAATAAAAGGTGAACTCCTCTATACATTTTTTTACAAAGTGAACTCCTTTGTTTTGCAAAGTGCACCGCAAAGATTTTCTTAATGAGCTGCATCGATTTTAACAAATAATACACCATGTCCTTACAAATTTGCAAAAAACAATTCCTCCAAAAATAATAAAAAGTGAACTCCTCTATACATTTTTTTTACAAAGTGAACTCCTTTGTTTTGCAAAGTGCGCCGCAAAGGTTTTCTTACTGGCCTGCATCGATTTTTAACAAATATACACCATGTCCTTCCAAATTTGCAAAAAACAATTCCTCCAAAATAAATAAAAAGTGAACTCCTCTATAGTTTTTTTTACAAAGTGAACTCCTTTGTTTTGCAAAGTGCACCGCAAAGGTTTTCTTAGTGAGCTGCATCGTTTTTTAATAGATTATGAACTAGGTTTTCTTAGTGAGCTGCATCTTTTTTAACAGATTATGAACTAGTCCATACAATATTGCAAAAACAACTCCTCCAAAAAGAATAAAACGTGAACTCCTTGGTACAATTTTTTTCACAAAGTGATCCACATAGACAAAGGGAACCTGCACGGCACAAGTGATTGTGATGGAGTTTTTAGAAGGGCAAGTGGTGACCAAGATGATATTCATAGTGGAACTTGATATGGTCATGGAAGAGTCTTTGGTGATATAGTCTTGAAGCAATGAAGGGAAATGAAGAGTTCATTGTGGCTTTCAATAAACCAAGATGGAGCTTCGAGTAAAGATGTTGGTTGACCAAGATGAAGCTCGAAGATTATATCTAAGTGGTCAACTCTCAAAGCACAAACATTGTACCACATGAGATCAAGTGATCTAATGGTATGGTAAGTAATTGTGAATTGTGCTTTGTTACCTAACCCATGCTATGTGTTTGGTATGTCTATGTGGGTTAGGCGTTTCTCATGGGCTTGCATCAAAAGGAAAGATCACAAGTAGCCTATGTGTGGATGACATCAAGTGGTGATGGTCATCGGGTACGAGGAGTCCAAGTGCAAGATGAGAAGCCGGAGGTTATATGCTTTGAAGCTTGCGGTCCACATCATGATAATGCTCATGTGAAGATGGGCTTAAGTTAAGGCTTCCCTCATTGCAATATGAGGAATCAATTCAAGCATCTTCACCAAGTGGCTGTGGACAAGAAAGGGATTCCAACTTGAGACAAGCATTGGAGTCATCACCAAGCTCAAGTTTAATATGCAAGGCAAAGGTATACCTTAGCTAGGTTTTCCTAGTTTTGCCGGTCTCATGGTGCTTGGAGGGAGACCGGATTATAGGTTTGATAGCCGTACTATCAAGAGGGACTCTCGGGCAAGTAGCTTGATCATGTCGCATGTAGAGAGCTCAAACCTTTGCATTACTTGCATCATTATTTATTGTTGATCTTGGGTGGTTCTCTATGTGAGGACCTTGGGATTTTCCATAGCTTCAAAACGAGCCCAAGATCATCGAATTCGGAGTCTGTATGCCAAAGTTATCTCTGTTTTAGTGGGCTGCTGCAGGCTGTTCTGGGTACCCCGTGGACACGGGGTTTTTGACCCCCATGGGCACGGGGCCCCACGGGCTTGTACCGTGCGCACGGGACCCCATGGGCACGGGGTCTAAACCCCCGTGGGCACGGGGTGTCCAGGAAGTGTCCGTTGGAGCCCCAACGGCTAGTTTTGGAAGTTGGCTATGAAAGAGCCCTTCCTCCCCACCAGTTTGGGGGTTGTTCATTCACATTCTAAACATCATTTTGTGCCTCTTACCACCTCTCCCAAACCCCTATCTCCCTTCTAAGTGAAGGGGGATTTGTGGATGGATCTTGGAGTCATTTGTTGATTTCCTCCATTGCATCCCCTCTCTTCAATCTCCCACTTTCTTGAGTTGCATCTTGTGAGATTGAGAGAGTGAGTTGAGCATTTGTTGCTTGACCTTGCATTGCATTTGTTGCATTGGTTTGAGCTCCCTGCATTGATTTGTTCGTGTGAGAGCCCGTGAGTTTATTACTCTTGGAGGCTTCGCCTCCTAGACGGTTTGGTGATATATTGAGAAGATTGTGAAGAGGCCTATGTGGCCAAGGTTCCCCCGGAAGCTTCCTTTTGTGGTGTGCTCCGAGGAAGGGTGTTCAAGTGGCCTAGGTGGTCAAGTTCCTCTGGAAGCTTCCGTGGTTGTGGTGTGCTCCGGAGAGGTTTGTAAAGGTGTGGTGGTCGCCTTCAAGACCAATCCCGAGTGAACCGAGGCTCATCCGTTGGGGGTGACTCGAAAGGGAGAATAACGGTGAGTCACTTGGTAACGCCCCCGAGCTTTGGCTACGGCACCGCTCTAACGGAGATTAGCACTCTCACGAGTGTGAACTTCGGGATAAATCCGCGTCCCCGACTCACTTGTGGTTATCTCATACCCACACCCTTTACTTTTCACAATTCATACTTGCCCATATTGATATATCTTGTGATAGTTGAATTGCTTAGTTGTTCCTTCATTTTCATATCTTGTGATATAGTTTGTGCTTGCTAGTTTGCTTAATTGCCTATCTTGTTTAGCATAGGTTGTTGGTGCACTTAGTTGAGCCTAGCATATTTAGGATCTGTGCTTGAAAAGTATCCGTTAGTTTAATTCTGCATTAGGATAAAGCCAAATCCATAAAAGTTTTAAAACTCCTATTCACCCCCCTCTAGTCGTCATCTAGATCATTTCACCCTTCTTGCCCTTGCCCTTCTTGAAACTAGTGGTTTCACTAACCATCACCAATTGACGCTCCTTCTTGATTTCTACTTTCGCGGCGTCAAACATCGCGAATATTTCAAGGATCATCATATCTATCCCTGATATGTTATAGTTCATCACGAAGCTCTAGCAGCTTGGTGGCAATGACTTTGGAGAAACATCACTATCTCATCTGGAAGATTAATTCCCACTCGATTCAAGTGATTGTTGTACTCAGACAATCTGAGCACAAGCTCAACGATTGAGCTTTTATCCCTTAGTTTGCAGGCTAAGAAACTCGCCGGAGGTCTTATACCTCTTGACGTGGGCACGAGCCTGAAATCCTAATTTCAGCCCTCGAAACATCTCATATGTTTCGCGACGTTTCGAAATCGTCTTCGGTGCATCAATTCTAAACCGTTTAACATTACTGAACTATCATGTAGTTATCAAAACGTGTATGTCAGATGTTCGCAACATCCACAGACGACGTTCGAGGTTCAGCACACCGAGCGGTGCATTAAGGACATAAGCCTTCTACGCAACAATGAAGACAATCCTTAGTTTACGGACCCAGTCCGCATAATTGCTACTATCAACTTTCAACTAAATTTTCTCTAGGAACATATCTAAAACAGTAGAACTAATGTGCGAGCTACGACATAATTTGCAAAAACCTTTTGACTATGTTCAGGATAATTAAGTTCATCTTATGAACTCCACTCAGATAGACATCCCTCTAGTCATCTAAGTGATACATGATCCTAGTCAACTAGGCCGTGTCCGATCATCACGTGAGACAGACTAGTCATCATTGGTGAACATCTTCATGTTGATCATATCCACTATACGACTCATGTTCGACCTTTCGGTCTCTTGTGTTCTGAGGCCATGTCTGTACATGCTAGGCTCGTCAAGTCAACCTAAGTGTTTCGCGTGTGTAAATCTGGCTTACACCCGTTGTATGTGAACGTTAGAATCTATCACACCCGATCATCACGTGGTCCTTCGAAACAACGAACTTTCGCAACGGTGCATAGTTAGGGGGAACAGTTTCTTGAAATTATTATGAGGGATCATCTTATTTACTACCGTTGTTCTAAGCAAATAAGATGCATAAACATGATAAACATCACATGCAATCAAATAGTGACATGATATGGCCAATATCATTTTGCTCCTTTTGATCTCCATCTTCGGGGCTCAATGATCATCATCGTCACCGGCATGACACCATGATCTCCATCATCATGATCTCCATCATCGTGTATCCATGAAGTTGTCTCGCCAACTATTACTTCTACTACTATGGCTAACGGTTTAGCAATGAGGTAAAGTAATTACATGGCGTTATTCAGTGACACGCAGGTCATACAATAAATAAAGACAACTCCTATGGCTCCTGCCGGTTGTCATACTCATCGACATGCAAGTCATGATTCCTATTACAACAATATGATCAATCTCATACATCACATATATTTCATTCATCACATCCTTCTTGTCCATATCACATCACACGGCATATGCTGCAAAAACAAGTTAGACGTCCTCTAATTGTTGTTGCAAGTTTTTACGTGGCTGCTATGGGTTTCTAGCAAGAACGTTTCTTACCTACGCCAAAACCACAACATGATATGCCAATTGCTATTTACCCTTCATAAGGACCCTTTTCATCGAATCCGATCCGATTAAAGTGGGAGAGACTGGCACCCGCTAGCCACCTTATGCAACAAGTGCATGTCAGTCGGTGGAACCTGTCTCACGTAAGCGTACGTGTAAGGTCGGTCTGGGCCGCTTCATCCCACAATACCGTCGAAACAAGATAGGACTAGTAACGGTAAGCATATTGAACAAAATCAACGCCCACAACAACTTGTGTTCTACTCGTGCATAGAATCTACGCAATAGACCTAGCTCATGATGCCACTGTTGGGGAACGTAGCAGAAATTCAAAATTTTCTATGCATCACCAAGATCAATCTATGGAGATACTAGCAACGAGAGAGAGGGGAGTGCATCTTCATACCCTTGAAGATCACGATGCGGAAGCGTTACAAGAACGCGGCCGGTGGAGTCGTTCACGAAGCGATTCAGATCGCAGCCGAATCCGATCTAAGCACCGAAGAACGGTGCCTCCGCGTTCAACACACGTGTAGCCCGATGACGTCTCTCGTGCCTTGATCCAGCAAGGAGAGAGGGAGAGGTTGGGAAGACTCCGTCCAGCAGCAGCACAACGGCGTGGTGGTGATGGAGGAGCGTGGCACTCCGGCAGGGCTTCGCCAAGCACTGCAAGAGACGTTGCTTAATGTGTTACTCCGTTCTTATGAACTAAATACTCTAGATGCATGCTGGATAGCGGTCAATGTGTGGAGTAATAGTAGTAGATGCAGAATCATTTCGATCTACTTGTCGCGGATGTGATGCCTATATACATGATCATGCCTAGATATTCTCATAACTATGCACTTTTCTATCAATTGCTCGACAGTAATTTGTTCACCCACCATAATACTTATGCTATCTTGAGAGAAGCCACTAGTGAAACCTATGGCCCCCGGGTCTATTTTCCATCATATAAGTTTCCGATCTGCTTTATTTTGCAATCTTTACTTTCCAATCTATATCACAAAAATACCAAAAATATTTATCTTATTATTATCTCTATCAGATCTCACTTTTGCAAGTGGCCGTGAAGGGATTGACAACCCCTTTATCGCGTTGGTTGCAAGGTTCTTAATTGTTTGTGTAGGTATGAGGGATTTGTGTGTAGCCTCCTACTGGATTGATACCTTGGTTCTCAAAAACTGAGGGAAATACTTACTCTACTTTGCTTCATCACCCTTTCCTCTTCAAGGGAAAAACCAACGCATGCTTAAGAGGTAGCACTAACAAAGTGTGCAAGCTCCAGCGATCCATCTATGGACTGGTGCAAGCATCTCGGAGTTGGAATATACACTTTGATGAGGTGATCAAAGCATATGGTTTTATACAGAATTATGGTGAAGCCTGTATTTACAAGAAAGTAAGTGGGAGCTCTATAGCATTTTTGATATTATATGTGGATGACATATTGCTGACTCGAAATGATATAGAATTTCTGGATAGCATGAAAGGATATTTGAATAATAATTTTTCAATGAAAGACCTCGTCGAAGCTGCTTACATATTAGGCATCGAGATCTACAAAGATAGATCAAGACGCTTGAAAAGATTTTTCAATGAGTACATACCTTGACAAGATTTTGAAGGAGTTCAAAATGGATCAGTCAAAGAAGGAGTTATTTCCTGTATTGTAAGGTGTGAAGTTGAGTAGGACTCAAATCCCGACCAGAGCATAAGATAGAGAGAGAATGAAAGTCATTCCCTATGCCTCAGCCATAGGTTCTATAAAGTATGCCATGTTGTTTACCAGACCTATTGTGTACCTTGCCATGAGTTTGGCAAGGGGGTACAATAGTAATCCAGGAGTAGATCACTGGACAGCAGTCAAAATTATCCTTAGAGGACTAAGGAAATATTTCTCGGTTATGGAGTTGATAAAGAATTCGTCGTAAAGGGTTACGTCGATGCTAGCTTTGACACCGATTCAGATGACTATGAGTCTCAATCTGGATACATATTGAACGTGGGAGCAATTAGCTAAAGTAGCTCCACGCAGAGCATTGTAGACATAGAAATCTGCAAAATACATATGGATCTGAATGTGACAGACCTGCTGAGTAAACTTCTCTCAAAAGCAAAACATGATCACACCTTAGTACTCTTTGGGTGTTAATAACATGACGTTGTGAACTAGATTAATGACTCTAGTAAACTCTTTGGGTGTTGGTCACATGGCGATGTGAACTATGGATGTTAATCACATGGCGATGTGAACTAGATCATTGACTCTAGTGCAAGTGGGAGACTGAAGGAAATATGCCCTAGAGGCAATGATAAAGTTGTTATTTTATATTTCCTTATTCATGATAAAGGTTTATTATTCATGCTAGAATTGCATTGATCGGAAACATAAATACATGTGTAAATACATAAACAAATATCGTGTCCCTAGTAAGCCTCTACTAGACTAGCTCGTTGATCAAATATGGTTAAGGTTTCCTAATGTCACACCCTAGCTAGCTCATGCATTAGAGTGTTGCATCATGTCTATTCCATTCACCAGAAACTTGAAATGGGGATGACAGAAACCCCAGCCCCCTCTGAATCCAACTAGGTAATACTAAAAATATTTTCAATGAACCTGAAATGCCCTTCTAAAATGTCCATCATTTTTGTCTTGGTTCAGAACCTCTGGCAAAAGTGGTGCACAATTTTCTAGGTCCTCCTAAGGTCTTTGAATTAAATCATAAGTATTTGAATTTGGACATTTAAAATTTATAAAATATTTTAAATGTCCAAATAATCCTAAACTAAAATGTTCCATGTTGTTTATATCCTAAACAGTGGGCATGAGCAGTTTGGGGATTTTTGGAGTTGCTTAGGTATTTTTAGAAAGTCCACAAACTTACAGAAAAATAGAAAAGGAAAATCAAAGAAAAGCAGAGGCTTACCTGGCGCCCACCTCGCAAGCCCACCTGCCGGCCCAGCCCAGCCACCGCTCCAGCGAGCTGCTTGGCTTGGCCAGGCAGGCAGCCAGGTGCTCGATGTCGGCACCAGAGCGTGCCACGCAGCTGCCCGATGCTCTGCTTCCTCCCCTCGCCGTTCTGCCGCCCTGGGTCGGTCACCCACTCCTCCCCCGAGCTCACAGACACGCCCTCTCCTTCCCATCTCCTCTCCCTCGCTCTCCCGCACCATGGCCGATGCCACCGCAGCCGTACCATCGCCGTAGTCGCGCTCTCCGTCGTCCCTGCACCACGCCACCGTGTCCAGGACCTCCGCCGCCCTCCGTTCCTTCGAGCAAGCCGAGCCCCGAGCACTCGCTTGCCCCGAAGCCACTGCACCGACCTCGTCCGACCCCGCCACTGCCGGAGATCCCTTTCGCCGTCGCCGCCGCACCAGCTCATCCCCGACCATGCCGTGTGCTTCCTCGAGACCGCCGTGAGCCTAGCTACCTCCCCCCTTTCCTTTCTTGCTCTCATGCAACACAGTGAGCACACGAAACTTCACCACACGCGCCGCCGCCGAGCTCGTCACCGACGTGTCTCCGGCCAACCACCGGCCACACAACCGTGTCCAACACACTCACTGCATCCCCAGGAGCCCAACGCACCTCACCACGTGCCTCGCTGTGCCCCGTAGCTTCGGGTTCGACCTCACCCGAACTCCGGCGACCGCCAAGGTCGTCGCCGGCGACGTTTCCGACCACCCCGAGCTCAACCACCACCACCAAGCGCTGCGGCTTGTTCCCAGCTACACGTAGATGCCCTCCGCCGCTCATTTGGTTGTTGGAAAGCACTAATGCACTTCCACCGCCGCATCTGGCCTCGCCGGCGGCTAAACGCCAGCGGGTTTGACCCCGTTGACTTGACTGGGTGGGCCCAGGTTGACTCCCCCTGAGTCTATGACAAGTGGGGCCCGTTCTGCTAATTAACTTAGATTAGCACTAACTAAATGTAGTTAGTTTAAATAACTACTGACATGCGGGACCCACTGGTCAGTTTGACCTAGACCAGCTCCGTTGACCACTGACGTCATCCTGACGTAATGCTAACGCAGTAAGTTATTTACTGGAATTATTTATACACAGGAAATTCCAGAAAATACCTCAAACTTCAAAAAATCATAGAAATTAATCTGTAGCTCCAAATGCAAAGTGTTATATATGAAAAATGATCAAAAAAATCCAATCTATCCATCTGTACTGGTTTCATGCATGTTTAATCAAGCTAACCTGCTGTTTAGTACAGAACAAGTTTAAGCACTTAAAAGGGCCACTTGTGAGTTTGAAACATGAACCTTTGGTTCAAAGTAGTTCAAACCCATCTGGTCTTAGTTGCATTAGCCCAATACACTCATTTTGCCATGTTTCATGCATGCATCATATTGTTGCATATTGTTTGGTGATGATTGTGTATCGGTGCTCTCTGCGGCAGGTCCTGCCCCTGAGGAGTACCGTGATTACCCCAACAAAGAACAATACCAGTGCACTGACCCAACAGGCAAGCAACCAACCATTTGATCATATCGATACAATCCCATGTTCTCGCTCCTGCTCTCTTTTACTGCATTAAGACAACGCGATTCAAACTGCTGTGTGCTGCGGTAGTTGAACCCATTTCCTCTGCATGACCTGTCATTGCCACAGTAACAAGATGAAACCCACTAGCATGTGTAGGAGTTGATTGAGCCATGTGTATGTGTTGTTCCTACCTTGCTATGCCTGCTATGCTTAGAGTCAAGTCAGCTCTGGTTCATCTGGGTGATGGGCTAGAGTGAAGTGATCGTGTCAGTATGAGAGTGATGTGTTGAACACGATTTGGTAAAGGTATCGATGAGAGGCCATGTAGGAGTACATGGTGGGTTGTTTCATTGAAGCTGTCCTTAAGCACCGAGATCTGTATGTGTGATTTAAGAATCAGCTACTACCATGCATTGGGCCCGAAACCAATGGACCCTCTCGACTTCTTATTCACCCTAGTCCTCTGTCCAGGAGTTGCAAGTAGTTTCTGGTGTTTGTAGCCTACTAGAGGCCGTGGACAGCGCTGACCGTGGGGTGGGCTGTGATGCGGTAGGTACGTGGCACGGTGTACCAGATGCCCGTTAGGTATCTCAGGAACCCTGTTCACATCGTTCGAGGCCGTATGTGGAAACCTCGGCCGGACTCCCTGCGGATGGAACCTGAATAGGCGATAAACCTGGACTAGAGACTTAGGTGTTTAGGTAGGTCGTGGCCGACACCCACGTTGGGCTTCCGCTTGAAGGTTGCCGAGGACATGTCGTGTAAACGGCGGTAAGTGGTGAGAGCGTGTATGAAGAAGTACACCCCTGCATGGTTAACATCATCTATTCGAATAGCCGTGTCCGCGGTAAAGGACTACTTGGTTGCCTATACAGTTCATAGACAAGTAAATGGAAACTACTAAAAGCCTCAAGATAAGCGTGAGTGCCGAGGATGGCTCTTCCGTAGGAAGACGGAGGTGGATCCTCCGTAGTGTATTGAAGTGGGGAGTAGTGGACTCGAGTGCACAAAACCATTTCAAGTTGGAGTCTCGTAGGATAGCTTAGCCAAGAGTCAAAGCTGGCTTGCTGCAATAACCCCACCAACCCTTCTTGATAATGTGCATGTATGTAGGATCTGATGTAAGTCTTGTTGAGTACCTTTGTACTCATGTTGCTTTAATTTACATTTTACAGAAGATGCTACAACCCCTTCTGACGGGTTCTTCGTACACGTTGACATTGATGAGTAGACTGAGGCCCAGGTGGTGACCCTGAGCTTGTGAAGGACCATGTAGTATAGCTAGGCTTACCCAAGCCTCCTTTATTTTACTAGTTGTCTGTACTCAGACAAATTACTTCCGCTGTTGGCTTGTATGCTTGTATGACTTGAATGTGGGTCGTGTGACCCGTACTTGTGTATGCTATGTATGGCTCTCTGAGCCTTTAAGTAAAGTACTTGTGTTGTAGAGTCATGTTGTGATGCCTTGTTGTATTTGCACATATCGAGCATATTGTGTGTATGATTGAAATGCTTGGTATGTGTGGGATCTGACTATCTAGTTGTTTATCTTTAGTAGCCTCTCTTACCGAGAAATGTCTCCTAGTGCTTCCACTGAGCCATGGTAGCTTGCTACCGCTCCGGAACACTTAGGCTGGCTGGCATGTGTCCTTCTTCGTTCCTGTGTATGTCCCTTCGGGGAAATATCACGCGTTGAGTACCTGAGTCCTGTTAGCCCGCTACAGCCCGGTTTATCGGAGTCCTGCTAGCCCAGTTCTACAGCCCGGATTCACTCGCTGATGACCGACACATTCGATGCTGGGTCATGGATGTCTGTCCCTGTAAGTCTGTGCCACTTTGGGTTTACGACTAGCCATGTCAGCCCGGGCTCCTTATCATATGGATGCTAGCGACACTATCATATACGTGTGCCAAAAGGCGCAAACGGTCCCGGGCAAAGGTAAGGCGACACCCGTGGGAATACCGTGCGTGAGGCCGGAAAGTGATATGAGGTGTTACATGCTAGATCGATGTGGCATTGAGTCGGGGTCCTGACAGTGTTGGCATCAGAGCCGGACTGCCTGTAGGTTCTCCAAGCCAAACTGGTCGATGTTGAGTCTAGAAATGCTTTAGTTATATGTAGGGGAATTGTTTGTGGGATGGTACGTAAGGCTCTTTTTACTCCTTTACCTCATGGTATTCTGATCTGAGACAGTCCATTCTTCCACCGAGGGTTAAGGATTAGGATCTCTTCTCTCTATTAGGTTCATGTGTTACTAATCAGTAGTACCTTATAGGTTTGATGATTACAAGCCTAGTTCAGTTCTACTACCCTGTTATGTTGTTAAGTTGGACCCAGAACCTTGATATGATATTGTTGAGTGTCTATGCAATTCTTTGTAAAATGTCTCAAAATCCTTTTTGAGCATTTACAGCCGTTATGCTGTCCAAATTCTGCTAGAAATTCTAATGCCTTTGCATTGTGGTTGTGCTTTTAGACGGCCACTCATGCTCAAAACCAAGTGGTTCGCCTGACCCGGTGCCTCGATGTGCCCGGTCATACGGCTATGTTAGTCCGGGTAATGAGCGAGACGGGCTACCGTTGGTATCCCGAATACACGGTCGAAGAGCAGTTCCGAGACTTTAATCAAAGCCAATATCTCTGCACTGTCAGGATATTTCCCTCTTATCCTGGATCTACCGAGCCCCTCCACTGTTCCTACGGACTCGGGGTTACTATTGAGATGGCTATGCAAGATGATGCCTATTCTATGATGGCCATCATGCGAGTCAGGACTGGCCAGCTTCGGAACACCGACTTCCGGTATATGCCAGCTTCACTCCCTAGAGCGCAGGGGTATCTCCAGGCTATCTATGCTGACTCCACACAGGAGGGCTCACTAACTCGCACCACTGCCGAGATGCTCGAGGATAAGGACCGAGAGAATCGGGCCTTGAGACTGGAGCTTTTCAACACCCGTGCTGATCATTGGGCCACCTTGACTCGGTTTGCACCGGCTGTGCAAGTTGGATATATGGATATGAGAGATTTGTATCCTGTTAGATCTGCTCTGCCGGCCATGATGGATTGGCGTGATGTGGGAGGCATCACCCCACCCCGTGGTCCCCACAGGCCATCATTTGTTGGTCCAAGACCTCACCCTAGCCCCTATGGTCCACAGGCTCCTCAGGACCGTCTGTTCCCGGGTGCTCACGTTGAACTTCCAGGCTATGGAGGAGACTTCTATGAGGACTACTACGGAGATGTCTGAGTTAGTACTAGTTTCACTAGTATTGTAATAGTTGTATTTCCACCGTCCTGCATGACCTATGGAATATGACTTAGTGTGTATCAATTCCGAGGTGTAGAAAAAATAATGTATAGGAGCTTGGAATGCCCCCGATGAGATGTAATCTTCCTTTCACCGTAGTAGTACTTTGTTTGGTCTTGTACTAAACCTTGTATGGTGTGTATGACGATGGAATAAAAGAAGCAGTTTCTGTATCTACCATGTCATACGGATGATCATCTTGCATTCCGAGTTATCCATTACATTCTACATTTCTATGTCAGTATCTTATCATCCTGGACTAAACCATTGTCTTGTTTTCCTAGGATGGTCAACACCCGCAACAACCCTGCTCCCCTAGAGCAGGCCGAAGGCAGCAGAGTTGGGGAAGCAAACCTGCCTCACCCTCCTTCTCTGGCCGAGGTTATGTTGGAGGCTGAGAGAAACAAGCGGGAGACCAACCGCTTGTTGGAGTGCATCAAGCAGAACACAGCACAGCATCAGAGGAATAACTTGGTGTCGCTCAACGACTTCATCAAGTTACATCCACCTACCTTCCACCACTCCGTCGAGCCCCTCGACGCCGATGACTGGCTTCGCAGTATTACTCATAAGCTACGTTCTGCACTCGTAGCTGAGGCTGATAAGGTCACCTTTGTTGCATATCATCTCGAAGGCCCCGCCAGTCTCTGGTGGGAGAACTATGAAGCCATGCGCCTAGCTGGCCATGTCACTACTTGGGCAGAATTTAGTGAGGCTTTCCGTGAACATCACATTCCGGAAGGTCTTATGGACCGTAAACGTGAGGAGTTCTGCAGTTTCACCCAAGGTCGACTCTCTGTGGACGCTTACAGCAGGGAGTTCGGTAACCTAGCACGCTATGCCACTGAAGAAGTCTCCACTGATGCCAAGAAGCAGGCAAGGTTCCGCAAGGGACATAGCCCTGATCTTCGCCGAGATCTCCGTCTACATGAGTGGACCTCTTTTCAGAATCTGGTGAACAAAGCCATCAGTGCTGAGACCTGTCAGACTGATTTCGAAGCAACACGCAAGCATGGCCATGACATGGGTTCCTCATCCGGTGCTGGACCACAGAAGCGCCGGGTGTGGGTGCCTAACACTGCCCTGCCACCCAGGTTCACACCGAGGCCATCCTATCAGGCGCCTCGTCCAGCTCAGCAGTATGCACCAGCTAAGCCCTATGGTGGGCCAACCAACAATACTCCTCCACGCACCAGCTCTGTGACGTGCTTCAAGTGTGGGGAATCGGGCCACTACATGCGCGAGTGTCCCCAGACCAACCCCAACCAGTCTAGAAAGGCTGTTGGCCGTGGCAAGCCAGCAGGGAAGGTGTACTACGCCAAGCCGGCCACCACCGCACGTGGCCATGTGAATTGTGTCTTAGCTGAAGAGGCTCAAGAGGATCCCAACGTCGTTCTCGGTACGCTCCTTGTTAATTGCCACCCAGCATCTGTTCTTTTCGATACTGGAGCATCTCATTCATTCATATCTGAGAGCTATGCTCGTCTGCATAACACCACATTCTGTGATATGCCCACCTCCATGGTAATTCAAACCCCGGGATCCAAATGGCAAACTTCTAGAGTAAGCCATGGAAATTAAATTCAGGTCGACAGACTTGTCTTCCTTGCATCATTGATAGCTCTCAAATCTTTGAATATTAATATCATCTTGGTTATGGACTGGATGTCAGCCCATCATGCCAAGATTGATTGCTTCTCTAGAACTGTTCAACTTACGCACCCTTCGGGAAAGATAGTCAATGTCTTGACCCGAGTAGCCAAGCGACAACTATATTCTCTTAATGCCAGTCCCTTGCTAGACCTCAAAGACGTCCCGGTAGTCCGTGACTTTCCGGATGTCTTTCCAGAAGAACTGCCAGGTGTCCCACCTGACAGAGATGTCGAGTTCGTGATAGATCTCATTTCAGGAACTGTCCCAATTTCTAGAAGACCCTATAAGACGGCACCACTAGAACTAGCCGAGCTTAAGAAACAACTCGATGAGTCCTTGAGAAAGGGTTTCATCCATCCTAGTTCATCTCCATGGGCTTGCCCCGTCCTCTTCGTCAAGAAGAAGGATGGTACGGACTGGATGGTTGTAGATTATCGACCCGTCAACTTGGTCACAATAAAGAACAAGTATCCGCTCCCCAGGATCAACGATCTGTATGATCAGCTCGCTGGATCCTCAGTCTTTTCTAAGATGGATTTGAGGTTGGGCTACCATCAAATCAAAATCCAGAACGGGGACATTCCCAAAACGGCCTTTGTTACTCGTTACGGCCAATACGAGTACACCGCCATGTCCTTCGGTTTAACCAACGCTCCAGCCACCTTCTCTCGGTTAATGAACTCAATCTTCATGGAGTATTTGGATAAATTCGTCGTGGTTTACCTCGATGATATACTCATCTACTCCAAGAACGAGGAAGAACATGCCGAACATCTAAGGCTAGTGTTGATGAAACTTCGAGAGCATCGCCTTTATGCCAAGTTCTCTAAATGCGAATTTTGGTTGCCAGAAGTGACCTATCTAGGACATGTAATCTCTGGTAAAGGTATTGCTATTAATCCCGAGCGAGTTCAAGCCGTCCTTAATTGGACTCCACCTGAATCGGTCAAGCAAGTTCGGAGTTTCCTTGGCCTAGCGAGCTATTGTCGTCGCTTTGTCGAGAATTTCTCCAAAGTTGCTAAACCTCTAACTGAACTCCTCAAGAAAGATAAAAAGTTCGAGTGGACTCCACAATGTGAGCACAGTTTCCAGGAACTGAAAAGACGCCTGACTTCTGCTCCTGTACTGGTACCACCAGACTTCTCCAAGGACTTTGTTATCTATTGCGACGCCTCGCGACAAGGACTAGGTTGCATTCTCATGCAAGATCGACACGTAATTGCTTATGCTTCACGGAAATTACACCCACATGAGGAATGATCTAGAGCTTGCAGCTGTAGTCCATGCACTCAAAACCTAGCGACATTACCTCCTCGGTAACCATTGCGAAATCTTCACTGATCACCAAAGTCTGAAGTACATATTCACCCAACCGGATTTGAATCTCAAGCAAAGACGTTGGGTCGAGTTGATCACAAATTTCGACTTAGGGATAACTTACACCCCAGGAAAAGCCAACATCATGGCTGATGCGCTAAGTCGTAAATCTTATTGCAACAATCTGATGTTGCAACAAAGTCAACCACTTCTCCACGAGGAATTTCGGAAGCTTAACCTTCACATTGTTCCTCAAGGATTCCTTTCCACCTTGGTGGCAAAACCTACCCTTACGGATCAGATCATCAAAGCTCAGAAGGTAGATCCGGGGATTTCCCGTATCAAAAGAAACATCAAGAAAGGAGTTGCGAATTGTTTCTTCATTGATGATCAAGGAGTCGTATACTTCGGGAACCGTCTAGTGGTTCCCAAAGTGCGAAACCTGAGGTGATTGATCCTTAAGGAACCTCATGAATCTCCTCTCACCATTCATCCCGTTAGCAGTAAGATGTATCAGGACCTACGCCAGAGGTTCTGATGGACTAGGATGAAGAGAGAAATTGCTCAGTATATTGCTAACTGCGACGTCTGTCGTCGTGTAAAAGCAGAGCATCAACGGCCTGCTGGCACCCTTCAACCTCTAGCTATTCGTGAATGGAAATGGGACAAAATTGGTATGGACTTCATTACCGGTTTTCCCAGGACCAAGAGAGGGAATAATGCTATCTTCGTCGTTATCAACCGTCTTTCCAAAGTGGCCCATTTCTTATCTATTCGCGAGAGTATAACCGCTAGTCAATTAGCAGACTTGTACATCTCCCGAATAGTGTCCCTCCATGGTGTTCCACTGGAAATTAACTCGGATCAAGGAAGTCTCTTCACCTCTCGATTTTGGGAAAGTTTCCAAAACGCTATGGGAACCCGCCTTTCCTTTAGCACCGCCTTTCACCCTCAATCAAGCGGACAAGTAGAACGCGTCAACCAGATTCTAGAAGACATGCTTCGAGCTTCTGTTATCTTATTCGGAATGGATTGGGAGAAATGCCTTCCATTTGCCGAATTTGCTTATAACAATAGCTATCAATCTAGCTTGGGTAAAGCCCCTTTTGAAGTTCTCTATGGACGAAGGTGTCGAACGCCTCTTAACTGGTCAGAAACCGGGGAAAGACAATTCTTTGGCCCGGATATGATCCAGGAAGCAGAAGAGCAAGTTTGCATCGTTCGTGAAAAATTGAAAACAGCCCAATCTCGTCAAAAGAGTCAATATGACCAAAAACATAAGGCTATGACTTTTGAGGTTGACGAGAAGGCTTACCTTCGGGTTACTCCTCTGAAGGGAACCCATCATTTCGGTATCAAAGGCAAATTGGCTCCTCGCTACATTGGACCTTTTCGCATTCTTGCCAAACGAGGAGAAGTTGCCTACCAATTGGAACTACCTCCGCATCTCTCTAGAGTCCACGATGTCTTCCACGTCTCTCAACTTAGGCGTTGCTTCTCGGATCCTATCCGTGGAGTGGACCACGAAACGCTTGATCTTCAAGATAATCTCACGTATCGAGAGTACCCCGTTCGTATCCTCGATCAAGCCGAGCGTACCACTCGAAGACATAATATCAAGTTTCTCAAGGTTCAATGGTCGTAGCATTCTGAGAAAGAAGCAAATTGGGAAAGGGAGGATCGTCTTCGACTCGAGTATCCCGCTTTCTTCCCGGAGGCCTAAATCTCGGGACGAGATTCTTTTGAGTGGGGGTGAGTTGTCACACCCTAGCTAGCTCATGCATTAGAGTGTTGCATCATGTCTATTCCATTCAACAGAAACTTGAAATGGGGATGACAGAAACCCGAGCCCCCTCTGAATCCAACTAGGGTTTAGTAAAAATATTTTCAATGAACCTGAAATGCCCTTCTAAAATGTCCATCATTTTTGTCTTGGTTCAGAACCTCTGCCAAAAGTGGTGCACAATTTTCTAGGTCCTCCTAAGGTCTTTGAATTAAATCATAAGTATTTGAATTTGGACATTCAAAATTTATAAAATATTTTAAATGTCCAAATAATCCTAAACTAAAATGTTCCATGTTGTTTATATCCTAAACAGTGGGCATGAGCAGTTTGGGGATTTTTGGAGTTGCTTAGGTATTTTTAGAAAGTCCACAAACTTATAGAAAAATAGAAAAGGAAAATCAAAGAAAAGCAGAGGCTTACCTGGCGCCCACCTCGCAAGCCCACCTGCCGGCCCAGCCCAGCCACCGCTCCAGCGAGCTGCTTGGCTTGGCCAGGCAGGCAGCCAGGTGCTCGACATCGGCACGAGAGCGTGCCACGCAGCTGCCCGACGCTCTGCTTCCTCCCCTCGCCGTTCTGCCGCCCTGGGTCGGTCACCCACTCCTCCCCCGAGCTCACAGACATGCCCTCTCCTTCCCAGCTCCTCTCCCTCGCTCTCCCGCACCATGGCCGACGCCACCACAGCCGCACCGTCGCCGTAGTCGCGCTCTCCATCGTCCCTACGCCGTGCCACCGTGTCCAGGAGATCCGCCGCCCTCCGTTCCTTCGAGCAAGCCAAGCCCCGAGCGCTCGCTTGCCCCAAAGCCACTGCACCGACCTCGTCCGACCCCGCCACCACCGGAGATCCCTTTCACCGTCGCCGCCGCACCAGCTCGTCCCTGACCACGCCGTCTGCTTCCTCGAGACCGCCGTGAGCCTAGCTACCTCCTCCCCTTTCCTTTCTCGCTCTCGTGCACCACAGCGAGCACACGAATCTTCACCACACGCGCCGCCGCCGAGCTCGTCGCCGACGTGTCTCCGGCCAACCACCGGCCACACCACCGTGTCCAACACACTCACTGCATCCCCAGGAGCCCAACGCACCTCACCACGTGCCTCGCCGTGCCCCGTAGCTTCGGGTTCCACCTCACCTGAACTCCGGCGACCGCCAAGGTCATTGCCGGCGACGTTTCCAGCCACCCCGAGCTCAATCACCACCACCAAGCGTTGCGCCTTGTTCCCAGCTACACGTAGATGCCCTCCGCCGCTCATTTGGTCGCCGGAAAGCACTAATGCACTTCCACCGCCGCATCTGGCCTCGCCAGCGGCTAAATGCCGGCGGGTTTGACCCCGTTGACTTGACTGGGTGGGCCCAGGTTGACTCCCCCTGAGTTTATGACAAGTGGGGCTCGTTCTGCTAATTAACTTAGATTAGCACTAACTAAATTTAGTTAGTTTAAATAACTACTGACACGCGGGACCCACTGGTCAGTTTGACCTGGACCAGCTCCGTTGACCACTGACGTCATCCTGACGTAATGCTGATGTAGTAAGTTATTTACTGGAATTATTTCTACACAGGAAATTCCAGAAAATACCTCAAACTTCAAAAAATCATAGAAATTAATCTGTAGCTCCAAATGCAAAGTGTTATATCTGAAAAATGATCAGAAAAATCCAATCTATCCATCTGTACAAGTTTCATGCATGTTTAATCAAGCTAACCTGCTGTTTAGTACAGAACAAGTTTAAGCACTTAAAAGGGCCACTTATAAGTTTGAAACTTGAACCTTTGGTTCAAAATAGTTCAAACCCATCTGGTCTTACTTGCATTAGACCAATACACTCATTTTGCCATGTTTCATGCATGCATCATATTGTTGCATATTGTTTGGTGATGATTGTGTATCGGTGCTCTCTGCGGCAGGTCCTACCCCTGAGGAGTACCATGATTACCCCAACAAAGAACAATACCAGTGCACCGACCCATCAGGCAAGCAACCAACCATTTGATCATATCGATACAATCCCATGTTCTCACTCCTGCTCTCTTTTACTGCATTAAGACAACGCGATTCAAACTGCTGTGTGCTGCGGTAGTTGAACCCATTTCCTCTGCATGACCTGTCATTGCCACAGTAACTAGATGAAACCCACTAGCATGTGTAGGAGTTGATTGAGCCATGTGTATGTGTTGTTCGTACCTTGCTATGCCTGTTATGCTTAGAGTCGAGTCAGGTCTGGTTCATCTGGGTGATGGGCTAGAGTGAAATTATCGTGTCGATATGAGAGTGATGTGTTGAACACGATTTGGTAAAGGTATCGATGAGAGGCCATGTAGGAGTACATGGTGGGTTGTTTCATTGAAGTTGTCCTTAAGCACTGAGATCTGTATGTGTGATTTAATAATCAGCTACTACCATGCATTGGGCCCGAAACCAATGGACCCTCTCGACTTCTTATTCACCCTAGTCCTCTGTCAAGGAGTTGCAAGTAGTTTCTGGTGTTTGTGGCCTACTGGAGGCCGTGGACAGCGCTGACCGTGGGGTGGGCTGTGATGCGGTAGGTACGTGGCACGGTGTACCGGATGCCCGTTAGGTATCTCGGGAACCCTGTTCACATCGTTCGGGGCCGTATGTGGAGACCTCAGCCGGACTCCCTGCGGATGGAACCTGAATAGGCAATAAACCTGGACTAGAGACTTAGATGTTTAGGTAGGTCGTGGCCAACACCCACGTTGGGCTTCCGCTTGAAGGTTGCCGAGGACATGTCGTGTAAACGGCGGTAAGTGGTGAGAGCGTGTATGAAGAAGTACACCCCTGCATGGTTAACATCATCTATTCGAATAGCCGTGTCCGCGGTAAAGGACTACTTGGTTGCCTATACAGTTCATAGACAAGTAAATGGAAACTACTAAAAGCCTTAAGATAAGCGTGAGTGCCGAGGATGGCTCTTCCGTAGGAAGACGGAGGTGGATCCTCGGTAGTGTATTGAAGTGGTGAGTAGTGGACTCGAGTGCGCAAAACCATTTCAAGTTGGAGTCTCGTAGGATAGCTCAGCCAAGAGTCAAATCTGGCTTGCTGCAATAACCCCACCAACCCTTCTTGATAATGTGCTTGTATGTAGGATCTGATGTAAGTCTTGCTGAGTACCTTTGTACTCATGTTGCTTTAATTTACATTTTACAGAAGATGCTACAACCCCTTCTGATGGGTTCTTCGTAGACGTTGACATCGATGAGTAGACTGAGGCCCAGGTGGTGACCCTGAGCTTGTGAAGGACCATGTAGTATAGCTAGGCTTACCCAAGCCTCTTTTAGTTTACTAGTTGTCTGTACTCAGACAAATTACTTCCGCTGTTGGCTTGTATGCTTGTATGACTTGAATGTGGGTCGTGTCACCCGTACTTGTGTGTATGCTATGTATGGCTCTCTGAGCCTTTAAATAAAGTACTTGTGTTGTAGAGTCATGTTGTGATGCCTTGTTGTATTTGCACATATCGAGCATATTGTGTGTATGATTGAAATGCTTGGTATGTGTGGGATCTGACTATCTAGTTGTTTATCTTTAGTAGCCTCTCTTACCGGGAAATGTCTCCTAGTGCTTCCACTGAGCCATGGTAGCTTGCTACTGCTCCAGAACACTTAGGCTGGCCGGCATGTGTCCTTCTTCGTTCCTGTGTTTGTCCCTTCGGGGAAATGTCATGCGTTGAGTACCGGAGTCCTGTTAGCCCGCTACAACCCGGTTTACCGGAGTCCTGCTAGCCCAGTGCTACAGCCTGGATTCACTCGCTGATGACCGACACGTTCGATGCTGGGTCATGGATGCCTGTCCCTGTAAGTCTGTGCCACTTTGGGTTTATGACTAGCCATGTCAGCTCGGGCTCCTTATCATATGGATGCTAGCGACACTATCATATACGTGTGCCAAAAGGCGCAAACGGTCCCGGGCAAAGGTAAGGCGACACCCGTGGGAATACCATGCGTGAGGCGGCAAAGTGATATGAGGTGTTACATGCTAGATCGATGTGGCATTGAGTCGGGGTCCTGACACCTAACCATAGATATGTGTTGTCATTTGATAACGGGATCACATCATTAGGAGAATGATGTGATGGACAAGACCCATCCGTTAGCTTAGCATAATGATCGTTTAGTTTTATTGCTATTGCTTTCTTCATGTCAAATACATATTCCTTCGACCATGAGACTATGCAACTCCCGGATACCGGAGGAATGCCTTGTGTGCTATCAAATGTCACAACATAACTGAGTGATTATAAAGATGCTCTATAGGTATCTCCGAAGCATGTGTTGTTGAGTTGGCATAGATCAAGATTAGGGTTTGTCACTCCGAGTATCGCAGAGGTATCTTTGGGCCCTCTCAGTAATACACATCATAAGCTTGCAAGCAAACGACTAAGGAGTTAGTCACGAGGTGATGTATTACGGAAAGTAAAGAGACGTGCTGGTAACGAGATTGAACTAGGTATAAAGATACCAACGATCGAATCTCAGGCAAGTAACATACCGATGGACAAAGGGAATTACGTATGTTCTCATAACGGTTTGACCGATAAAGATCTTCATAGAATATGTAGGAGCCAATATGGGCATCCAGGTTCCGCTATTGGTTATTGACCGAAGAGGTATCTCGGTCATGTCTACGTAGTTATCGAACTCGTAGGGTCCGCACGCTTAACGTTCAATGAGGATATAGCACTAGTACGCGTCGGTGCTATACAAACGGTTTTTAACCCCTTTGTGCGACGGCATTTGGAACAGTCGCCAAGTGAGTGTGGGCGATAGGGGGGTCCTTCCCACACGACCAAGGAACTGTCAGGCATAGGCTCTCCGGGCACACAAGATGGCTTGTGTGCGATCGGGCGAGGCATCGAAACCCAATTGTTTGCATTCGTATGTACATTCCACACGGTGAATCCCAGAAAAACATTTCCGTTCATATGTATATCACACATAATCAATCCAAGGAGAATGTTTCCGTTCTCATGTACAGCCCACACAGTGAATCCAGGGAAAACGTTTTCGTTCGTATGTACTTGCCACACAGTCAATCTAGGGAAAACGTTTCCGTTCGTATGTACATCCCACATAGTCAATCCAGGGAAAACGTTTCTGTTCGTATGTACATCCCACGCAGGTTTATGTATAGGCTCGTGTGTGATACGTGTAACTATCACACACTCTCTACCTTGGTTAACCGTTTGCTTTTATCAACTACATCACACATGATTTGATGAAGAAAACTGTGTGGCATTGGGCTATCCATCACAAGCGCTTTTACTTCTAGAACCATTTACAAAGTTCCATGACCCATTTCGCAGGTTTGTTAGTTTACAATTAATAATTCCATTATTACGCAAATTCCCATTTCATATCGAATAGCTGTTTGCCAATTTCATACCAGGCACATAGATATATTTTAACATCACAGTATGATAGCTACCGGGAAACAACACAATACAACATATAGATAGTTCAACTTCATAATTAAGAACAATATATTCATTTCCCTAATCAAGATCATCTAGGCTCGCGTTATCCACCTCTGCTTTCAATTCAGTAAGAACCTGTTTTGCACTGGCCAACTGGGAAAGTGCCTCCTCCTTCGCCAACACCTCTTAGCAAAGTCTGATTTAAAAAATCTAAGCTCATTCTCCACCTTCCTCTTTTTATCCCGCATCTTCAAATATTCTTCAGCGTTGACAACACTTTCTCTAAGCCTAGCTCTGTTCTCTTCCTGATACATCCTCCAGAGCTTTGCTAGGCACATCTTCAAAGACTGTGGCCACTCTTGATCAACCCACTCCAAGTAAGAAGACTTCCGTTCATCCTATAATATTTAAAACTAGATCAGTAACAATTGTAGGGAAAATGAGTTTATAGCAACATAGAAAATCACCCATACTTATTTTGAAAAACTGAAGAAACGGGTTAATTATGACATATCTTCTCAAAAAGATCAATGTGCAAATGAATTAATTGCTACTGACACAACAACCAAATTCTGAAACATCAGAAGCTATAATTAACTACAACAACGCTACAAGTTCTTACTCATGTCCTATAAATAACAAATTGAACATTTTAAGAGGAAGGTAAATATAACTGCAACAGCATAGCGACAGTATTTGGATGACAGTAAATTGATACTAACATGTGTGTACATGCACAAATTTAGTAACATAGAACTAATAGCACTAAGGTGTCCACTATGTATGCCAAAACCGGTGTAAAGACAAATGTTGCTACATCTTACACCGATGCCCTGCACTGGCGAGCCGATGCAGCGGAAAAAAATCAGGGGCCGAACTCCGAAGCACCTAGTTGCTCCAACACCCAGTTCCTTCGTGCCATAAAAATTTAGTATTTTACTGCTTGGCTGCTCGGATTTGTGGACAAGTTGGATCCACAAACTGCTAACACTACTAGGGAAAAGGCTAGCAGCAGTGCGGGTTTTAGATGTATCAGTAGCGCGGGTACAGGCGCTACTAATAAGGCGCTACAGCTAACGCATAGCAGTAGCGCGTGCTCACCCGCACTACTGGTACACAAGTGTAGCAGCAGCGCGGTTAGAGGAAGCTCGCTACTGCTAGTAGCGCTAGCGCGCTTTGGCTGGACGCGCTACTGCTATTGAGGCGCTGCTGCTAACTTTTATACACTCGCTACTGCTAATTTAAGTAGTTTTTTTGGCATATTTGTTTTGTATTTGAACAGGCTTTGTAGAAGAATCTTTAGCACATAGAAATGTCATCATGATACACATACAAATGCCTGCGAGACCACAAATGTAATCATAGCATGTACATAGAAATAGTCTCATCATAATCATCATCCAACACAAAGTGATATCTTGTCATCATCTCGAAAATAGCGATACATGCAAGTCTCGAATACTTGCAACTACAACAAAGTCATCCATCTAAACAAAGGTATACGCAAGAAGTGCTATCACTATGAGTGAGAGCGGAACTATGCAGTACATGAGGTGGCGGTTACGAGTCCTCTCTCGCGCTAGCGTGAACCTCAAGTAACTAGCTTCTCCTTCTTGTCTGCTTTTGAAGCCTTTATGGATGGCGCCCGTGAACCCATTAACTTGCGCCTGACACTCATGCCACTCGTTGTACACCCCCGGAACCTTCCCTTTGTACACGACATAGCATTTCCATCTCGCCATCAAGAAACTAGGTACCTGTTAGAGATGCATGTTCATGAAGAGGATGTACAATCATATATATGCAACAAAATATACTAGAGCAACACCGAAAAATAAAGGGTTAGCAACTAGATGCAACATATACAGTACGCAAATTAATTAACTAGAGGTACGCAGGTCATCGTACGCAAACTAACAACGTAGCGTTACGCAAGTTCGGCAGGGACCGTGGACATCACAAAGTTTCATCACTACAAAAAGTATACAAGTTCAACCGACACATATCATCATCATCGGCATCATAAATCACTAGAAGTTCCATCCTTCCATATCATCAAGGACGAACCCTAGCTTCTTGAACGGCCTGAGGTCTAGACGTTGCATGCCTATGCGAGTTCGAACGTCAGCTCGCGATATAGGGCCGTGGTGGAACATCCCCTTCTCATCGACGACTTCTTCATGATGATCGTTGCAATGTCGCTTTGGATGCGAAAGAAGTCATCTCTAAGTTTATAATTCGCTTCTCCATGAGATTCTAGCCACTTGTGGATATGATCATCATTTCTGCTATTAATGCGAAGCTTTTGGTGATCCGTGTTGAACTGAATCATGAGATGGACCATGTAGAATCCATCCTTCTTGCTTGGTTTTGGGACATGGATGCAGGAGAAGTTAGTTTTATGCGCGGAACCCATCTTCTTATTCCTTTGTTTCCTGATCTGCACGTGGCCACCTCTAAAGCTGAAGCCTTGGAGAGCATCATCTAGTATATTCATTATGTGGGTGCAGTCCTTTTTCTCGTAGTCTCTGGAAGGGTCAAAATACACGACGTGGGAGACTTGCGGGTAAAGAATGATAAGGACGGCGCGCCCGTTGCTGCGGGGAAAAGACACCTCAAATTATTCCCCATATGAGAGACAAGGAATGATTGAAATGTACGAAAGGGTTGTCCGGAACTGACTTACTTTGGATGATAAGGCACGAGGACAATTTCCCGGTCCTTATTCTGTACCATGAAGTTTTGGAGGTACTCCCTAGCAGTTTCACGCTCAAAGTCGCCGAGACTCAAGAAAGACTCGTGCATGTAGTACGGATCCGCCACATAGATTTGCGAGACTTCTTCACTCTTCATGACGGAGCTCATATGTAGCGCAAAAAGGCAGACGATAGTAAAATCAAGCCGCCTTGTTAGAAACATCTCAAAGATATGGTCAAACCGCAGGAAGAACACCTCCGCGGGCCATGTGTCGACGTAGCACTTCCCCTCAGGCACACGAGCCGCGTATGTCGGATATCCTGGATCCTTTGAGGCTAGTAGGCTTTTCTCAGTCGACAGCACATGGTCGTGCAGTCTCCTGAGATCCCCTGATAGTGCCTCCAGCGGTTTCGGCGGTAGCATCGGCTCGCCCGTGAGATGGAACATGACCGCACCTTTCACGGGTACACGCTCTTCAGAATGCATCGTCTGGCTGCTGTGTGCTCTGGCTTGTTTGGAGGCAGTTACCTTCCCCGATCTCCTCCTCTCCTTTTTCTTGGGCACATCTGCCAGACCCTTCCTTAACCCCTGCCCCAGTGTTCCCGGGCTAAGTACTGTACGACCCTCGCGCCCGGCTAGTTGAGCCTGTGTTGAGGCGGCATCTTCAGGCGTGTCCTGTGAGGATTTCATGAAGAGAGACTTTTTGCAATCCATGGTACGACCCTGCCCGGGCATATCATCCATATCCTCATTAGCAAGCTGATAGCCCGATTCGTCATATGGTTGACTCATCATATCTATGTCACAGTCATACGCGTTTGTATTGAGGTAATCCATAGGGTTGACCTCCGTCTCATCATCCATTCTCTGTTCTACAGGAGAAATTACATCAGCCAGTACTATTGCACCCCCTTCATCATGTCGTCCGCCGCTCTCACCCGGCACTACAGGAGCTGGTAATTGCGCAGGCGGGGTGGTGGTCTCCGCACATGCTTGTTGATGTGTGGTAGTTATTGGTGTGCTCTCGGCCGGCTCCAGATGAATAAGATTCTTCGGCCATAGCAGCACCCAACCCTTGTAGCTTCCAATCCGCGGCGGGGTCTCGTTGTCCGCTCCCACATGCTGTACTGCAGGAGGCAAATCATCGTGCCCCGATTTCACACTGGTCAAGCTAACCCTAAAGTGCCCAGCGGGGATCGGCTGGTTGTGGAACGTGCGTTGAGAGGGGTCCATTATCATCCCCTTTTCCACGTCCACCTTCTGGCCTTTGATCAAGTAGAGTATGGTGCACGGGGTTTCTTTCGCCTGCAAACACATATGTCTGTTGCGTAAAACAACTGAAAGGCAACAAAAATGGAATATTATCTATATATATGTTGGTGTGACATGTAATTACCGTGACGGCGTCGAGCTCAGCCAAAGACGAAGGCCCACCTAGTGCGCCTGAGACTGAGGACGGGCTGCTATGAGCGGGAGCGGCTGCGAGAGGAGGCCCGGTTGCTTGAGCAAGTGATGGTGCGATGGTGTTGTTGTTCATGGAGTTGCTCGCGACGAAACTGGGCATCGAGAAATCATGTACCATCTTGTCTGGATTTTCCTTCGCCCAGTTGATGATAACTGGAACCAAGTTAGTAGCAAAATCATTTCTGCAGGCAGTTACAGCTGCATTGACTACCTGCTGTAGCAACTCATATTCGTCCTCGGCTGCTTTTTTCGTGTCCTCAGCTGCTTTTTTCTCGACCGCAAGCTTCACCTTTGCGTCGATGTCCGCCTGACTAAACTTCTTTTTCTGCTTCTTGGCCTCCGGGCCGTCGTTGTAAAACACCTTCCACGTGGCGCCGTCTCCAGCGCCGTGCACACGACCATATTGCGGCCGCTGGTCCAAAGGGAGTCCCTTAAGTTCGTTCAAGGCCCGGTTGAGAGGGGTGTCCCACTTGGGCCTCATCGGAGAAGTAGGGCTTTCGGCTGCAAGCTGGTGTTGCTTCTCCAGTAGTCTAATCAATTTCCTCGTGATCTTGTCCGTGTAAAAAACCTTTTTCTCCTTGTCCCACTTGTAGCGGGCCCTGATGAAGTCATGCTCCAAGGGGTTGGTGAACTTTGCAAAGGGGTCTGGGAGACCCGCGGCTTCACATTCCGCGTCCTCCTTATCCCATATGGGCCTTTTACCGAGGTAGCCACGGCTTCCGAGGCGATGCTTCCCCGTGTTCCTTTGCTGAAGGCTTTTGAATTTCATAGCCTTAGCCTTGGCTGCCTCGGTAGCGCAAGTGTCCTTGAACTTTTCGAACTCCTCTTCCGTAAGTGTCGGATTTTCCTCCAGAATCTTGGACAGGGGTTCATTAGCCTCAATAGCTCGTTTCACCCTCCCTTTCCAGGAGGCCAAATCATTGCTGAACATGCCCATGGCGTGATTGTTAATCGTTTTCATCTTCGGATCATCCCACGGTTGTTCTATGTTATCATCCCGGTCGGGGAACTTGAATCTCTTGTGCAACTTCGTTAGGAGCAACTGCATCAAATGTTCTTTACTCCTTAAGTCATCATCGTTGATGCTCGCGCATTCCCGTAGGATGCATCCTACTTGGTTCCCATAGCACTTGCGAGGTTCTTCCGGCTCTAACGGCTCAAACTTGCCAGGTGCCATCTTTGTGATCACAAGTCGTCCAATCCCTAGTTTGTTAGGTTTTTGTATCCTCTGCTTCTTATGCTTCCTCTTTTCGGTAGCGGCATCGGGGCCGGTACCTTCCCCACCGGTCTCGGTGCCGCCATCGGTGCCGGCGCCGTCGGTGTCGATGTCGGCGTCAGTACCATCATCAAGGCCGACCTGCAAACCTTGCTTAGCAGTCAAATAGTCGAGGTACTCTTGTTCACCCTCATAATCCATCTCGTCTGCATCTTGGTCAGAAGGCCCAGTTTCTTCGTTGTTCAACATGTTTCCTATGATTAAGTGGCCTCATTTATTTCTAAAAGTATGGATAAATGAGAAATGACATAAAAAGAAATCTATGTGCCAGCACTCGATATGCCAACTATGTAGCACAAATCATGCCTTTATTCACGGGAAATTACGGCATGACCTTTGCTAAAAAAATGGACATATCGAGCGCTTGAAATTCACCGGAACGGAAATGAATCAACATTCCGGCGTAACATAGGCCACTCGGATCATTTTCCAAACATGACATGTCCAAAACATGACATATGCACATATCACATGTCTAGTTCAAATTTGCATATAAATTCAGCTAATTTTGAAACCTAGCTAAATTCATAACTAAATAGATAACCTAATTAATTAACATAACCGAAGAACCCTAGCAGAGAGAGTGGGGTTTACAGAGAGTGCAGGGGCGAGGAGGCAGGCCCGACGACGACCGGCAGGGGAGAGGAGGGAGGCGAGGGCCGATGGGTTGGGGGCGAGCGTGCCGGGGTCGGGGGCGAGCGCCGGCGCCGGAGTCAGGGGCGAGGGCCGGCCGGGTCAAGGGCGAGCGCC